>NC_026737.1:230050-435979 GCF_000210295.1 Trypanosoma brucei gambiense DAL972
ATCATCAGGTTGCTGTGCTTCAGTTTCCTTATCATCAAGTTGCTGTGGTTTAGTTTCCTTACCATCAGGTTGCTGTGGTTCACTTTCATTATCATCAGGTTGCTGTGCCTCAGTTTCATTATCATCAGGTTGCTGTGCCTCAGTTTCCTTGTCATCAGGTTGCTGTGCCTCACTTTCATTATCATCAGGTTGCTGTGCCTCAGTTTCATTATCATCAGGTTGCTGTGCCTCAGTTTCATTATCATCAGGTTGCTGTGTCTCAGTTTCCTTATCATCAGGTTGCTGTGGTTCACTTTCCTTATCATCAGGTTGCTGTGGTTCACTTTCATTATCATCAGGTTGCTGTGCCTCACTTTCCTTATCATCAGGTTGCTGTGCCTCAGTTTCCTTATCATCAAGTTGCTGTGCCTCAGTTTCCTTATCATCAGGTTGCTGTGCCTCAGTTTCCTTATCATCTGGCGGCTTTACACGAGCTGATCCATTGGTGGTGTGTGCTGCATCCCTCTCCTCTTCGTTGTGGTTTTTGGCTCTCATCACTTGGCTGCCGCGGCCCACGTTGTTCTCGTCCGCCTCCTGACGTCCTTGGGCGCCAGTCTTGAGCTGAGTATCGGTTCTGTGGAGGCCGCCATCGCCTTCGACAGGAAACCGAGGTGCTCTGTTGCTTCTGCGCACTGCTTTCAATGTCCGTGCCTCGCCCACTTTACCTGTGTTAGCGTGTGCTATACAAGTAGAACACCAGCCTGCAACGCATGACACAACGGTTAACAGAAGTATCTTTGCGGTGCGGAGATGACGCATCGTTAGGCCACCTTGGGAGTAGCTGATATTGAAGAAAGCACACCCCTTCAGATGATGAACTAAACAACAGGCTCAACTGTATGAGGTAGGTATTGAAATCCTGGGAAAATGTTGGGCGGGACCCCAACCACCTTACAAAGTGAAGGAGGTAGGAAAAGAAAATAACATGATGACTCGGCAAACCACAAAATCTCTAACGCAGCAGTTAAATCAAGCAATAAAAAAGTGTTTCAACCATTGGTACCAAAAACCGGGTCCCTTACACAAATATTAATCCCTACGTAGAGAAAATTCCATGGTGTCACCGGGAACAGTATCTATCCTAACCGGCTCCACACCCATGGTATCTATACTGGTACCAATCCGCATCATTGTTCCACCGATGCGTTGCGGCTTCACGGGCGGGAGGTTTCTCAAAGATGGAGGTACCACTGGTGGCGCGTCGTATCCCACTTCTTCGAGTGACAAGCAAGGCCCCCTGGACCCAGCGCCACCAAGGAGGTCTCGCACGTCGCCTCTGGGATGAGGTACTACTATTTCAATAATATCAAGAGGCTTCATCTCCTTCTTCACTTCCTTTGCCATAACTTCATGCTTTATTTTCCACACACCTGACCCCTCCAGTGCCGCCTCGTCACGAATTTCCTCCGTGGTTTTTAGAGGTGCTGGGATCGACCGAAGAATGTCGTCAGCAGCGGCTTTGGCTATATTAAGATCCTTCGCCTCGCTTTTAAGAAGAATAACCACGTGCTTCATGTTCCTTTCGGATGCAATATAGAGAGGACTTTTCCCATCTATGTCACAAACCTCAGTCTTCGCGTCCGCCCGAAGCAGGCGGTACACGACCTCGTGAAATCCCGCTTTAGCTGCAACGAACAGTGGAGTTTCTTTCCTACTGTTACGGGCATTAATATCACCTCCTTTTGCTAATATGATCTCAATGAGAGCAGAGTCACCGATGCGGGAAGCCAAATGCAGGACAGTCTCTCCGCCGCCGCCATTTACCACATTAGGATTCGCACCCCTTTCCAGCAGCAGCTGCGCAACATCCCTCTTTCCGTTAAAGCACGCTATGTACAGCGGGGTTTCAAGATCTGAACCCTTTAAATCTGTTTGCGCCCCCAGCTGCAGAATCTCCTTGACGGTGCTAACACCTACCCCCTTCTTCATGCATGCGTAGTAGAGTGGCGTGTATCCGTCGGAGTTCGTAGTATTTACGTTGCCACACGACAAGGTGCGACGCAGTGTACCATGGTCCTGGCGGTCAATTGCATCAAAGGCGCCTTCCATCTATAAGTTTAGTCGCGTTTTTACCTAACAACAGACGGGAAAGGTATAGACATGCGTGTCAGTGCGCTTGTCACACTGTACGAATAAACGGAGCCAGAAACTCTCGGGCAGCTGGCAGCTAACAGGTGGCGCAAAAACATATTTATTCGCAACTCAATTAACAGCACATTCAACACGAAAGGCCCTCATACCCAAGAGTAAAATTGCTACACTTCGTCCTCAACGACACAGTGCTCCAGTGAGTAGGGTTGTACATTGCAGTTTCCACCGCACGTGTATACCAACACGCTCCCAAAATGAAGAGAATGATCCTTCTCCTCTTTTCCCTTAGTCAAAAAATAAATGATTGGGGACGTGAGCTGTAGTTCGTACCGTCTTTCATTCGAGCAACGGGGGCATCTCGGGATAACTATCGGAGCTGGGGAAGAGCGCAGCGGCTTTTGGCCGGGCCCCCATCGGACACACTGAGAAGGAACCCTACCTATTCGGTCCACATACTTCCTCAGAAGTTTTTCCGCCAAAGGTTCATCTTCATCCTCGACCACGGTTGTTTCCACAGCATCTTCGCCGTACGTCTGTTGCGCCTTGAGCAACTGATCTGGGACAGTGCCGCAGCATAGCTTCGGTTTGGGTGGTTCTTCAAATATATTGAGCACGAAACACGGATAGCAAAAACCCTCAACAGGAACTTTTGTCCCGTGGGGCACAAGAACCGAAGAGACATCAGTGGATTGAGTTGGCGAGCCCACCTTACATTCATCCGCCATCGTCGTACAGGTTAGGTTTGTAATGCATACTTCATTGGGACCCTCGTCCACGTATTTAGGATCATCATCACCCCAGTCACCATCTTCTACAAATGTAATGCCCTCATCTTCCCCACCGCCAACAACAGGGGCAGGTGAAGACTGGACATAAGATGGGTTGAAGTTCTGTGAACGGACTGCAAAGCAGAAACTACCTTTTCCTTCGCTGCAGGAAGAGCAAATAAGCACGTACACTATACGGTCGTACACATCCAGGGGTGCATATATTTGTGTCAGCAGTGATACCCACCGGGAACTCCTACATTTAGGACAGTTGAAAATGCTATAGGTTGGTGCCTCTCGAAACAAAACAGCTGAACCACCAATCCTTGACGTGAACGGTGAGGAAAGTTCACTTCCATCCGCCTCTGTTGGTGTACCAAGCCAGACAACTTCCTTCTTTGCCATCCTAACTTTCGTTGCGCGTACGTACAATCGTTCCAACAAGTGTAAAACAAAAACAACCCGCGTGGACTCAAGCAGAGAAAACAAAAGTTTAGTTGAGCTGGCAAATTAAAAATGGTTTTGTTCACTAAAAGAATAACCGCGTGATATAGCTTTAACAACATAAGCACTAATATTTCCTCCCTAAAAAAATTCGAGCAGCGATGCTGTCAGCCACCCGCTGCCGTATGCTTCTCTCAGGTAATACGACGAATTATAGGGGCACTGGGCAACTACATCACCAATTGTGCATGTCCTAAGAGGAAACAACTCCCTTTGCGGAGAAGCGCCATCACCGGTGGTTACTATGCCATTGCTAATCGACGTTTCATGAAACTCAGCGCAAATCCTTTCTGTACATTTCCTAAACACAAGAAGTGGATTCCTGACCCCCCGTCGACGATCCGACCTAGCACCAAAGCACTTCGAATCCAATTCGTTCATGAGTAGTTGAAGTTTTTCGGTATGATTCGCCTGAACGAACCCGATATCTAGATCAGCGTCCCATAGTAGCAGCCTCCCCAGACGCGCGGACCCGAGGAGCGTACCATTCTGCAACCAGCAGTCTACGCTATTTGACCTGAACACTTGTAGTGAGCAGTTAAGGACGTTCTGAAACGCTGCCTCTCTGTCATAGTAAACATTGTAGCAAAAATCTACGGTCACACTTATTACATATACTAACAACACGAACACAATTGCACGTACCCATGATACTCCAATTCCTCCCCCTTCCTTTCGATGAACATCCACCATTTGATTTGGCGGCGAGTGATATCAGATCTTGACGTCGAGCTAATGAGACTCAGTACGAAAAAAGTGCACGCAACCTTTGTTTTTGTGGCAATGACAAAAGGTTCAAGTACCTTTAATGTGCGTAAAGAAGTTTTTTAAAAAAAAACTAAATTCATTTTTTGAAGCCCCACCAATCGGAACCCATCCACTCCTTCAGTGCTAACCACAGTGAAGTACTGGGATGTTATCGTGCAAAATAAAAAAGGTTGTGCATACGTGCTTATGCAACATAATTGATTTCGTTCCATCCCCGTGTCATATTTTCCTGGTTAGCACCTCCAACGTTTTGCTGGTACCTTTAAACGACAAATCTGTTATTTAGACATGGGAAAAGGCAAAGGAGTGAAAAGAAAACGTTAAAGGTGCCGCTGAAGGTTTGCACCACCTCAAAAAAACAAATAAATAAAACGACGGTGGGGTAGAGAAGAGACTGCTGGTGGCGTAAACGGTGAATGCTGCAACCTCCGAAAAATGGCATATCTCTCTCAGGTCGTGGAGAGCAAACCATTCAACTAGAATGGCGAAAAGGAAGCACGGCAGACAAATGCGCTTCTTAAAATCGCACGCACGCACGCACCATCACAGTGCAAAAGGGGTATATGACACCTTTAGTTGGCTTCATGAACCAATGTACAAATATTAGTAATACCATGTCCGAAAAATACAAGTCGCATTGCGCAATCAAACCGACGACGGGTTTGAGAAAGATGTGCCTTCAAGTAGTTGGTAAAAGGAGGGAAAGTTCGTACACACAAGCGAATGTGAGAGAGCCGCAATAATGGTTTCCCCGCTCTTCTGTTATTACACCGCCTGAATGAGACATTGTCCCTTCCCATCACCCTCAACAAGTTGATTACACCCATGGCACCAAATCTCCGCGTTGTGGAAACACGCGGCACGCCCATAATAAGCAGGCAAACTCACTACCACCCCACACACATTTACGTCATTGGGAAGTTCTTGGCGCTCAACTTGGCTTGGGTGACAGATACAGCATTTTTTCTCCAGTTTCAGCGGCATAAAAGTGGTTAGCTGCGGTTGAGCAGGACGTCAACAATCGTTAAATTCGGTGAATGGATCCTCCCCACCACCCCACCACCAAAAGGGAAAAAATGCAATCACGCGCAAACACGGCAAATCATAAAAACGCACTGAGGGGCCGCTTGATCATTAGGTAACCACACATTTGCTTCCCACACACACACACACACACACACACACACACACCAAAATGGCACCATCCTTAAAGTGAGGCGGAAGGGTAACGGACATTTTCACCTTCCCATCAATCACTTAAAGCGACATAAGTGGCAGTAAGTGTGGCAACTTCAGGGGAAAAGGCAGTCCAAGTTGACAAGAGAAGGCAACATTATCCCAGCGGATATTCAACAAAATGTGAGATGCTGGGTTCTATCTAGTAAGCAGAACGGCATCTTACCCCTTCCTTTGAAGGGTGAACCAACATAATTAAACAAAGAGAAAAAGAAAATATCTGAACAAAAAACCAACGTACTCACTTATAAGTGTATATTGTAGCTTGAATGAAGACAGTGAGGCGCAGCACTCGATAAAGAATAAAATTTTGTTGTCAACCGTTCGCCGCAGTGAAAGATCACATAAAGGAAATACAGTGCGGGAATCACTGCAAAACTTTCCAGAGTCCGTCTTCATCCTTCAAATCAACCTCCATGAAGACGACGAGTTGGAACAGCAAATTCCGAGCCGCTACAACCTCCAGCCGACGTAGTGCAAAACTGTGAAGCTCTCACATATTTAGCCGACCATCCAATCCTGTTTTTCTCTCTTTTCACACACTGCTGCATTCAAAAGCAGAAAGCGAGCAGAACAATTTGAACTTAAAAAACGGGGAAGCTAGGCTGTGACATCTATCCCACAGCTGTGATCACCCAACTCCCAGCGCTGGGGATAAAACTGGAAAGTTAGTCAGGGAAACAAACGAATGCATCAGACGCTCCTACAGGAAAAAAAAAAGATCTGACTCATTCTAATTGACCCAGAAGCGCAAAAGGTTATAGTATCGCTGCTGTGAAGAGTAGCTTCATCACCACAACCGTCGCGTGGCATCAGCAACCCCTAACAACACCACATTACAGCAACTGTTACACGGTTTTTTTTAAAAAAATCGTACCGTTAAGGGTACCAGCCTAAACCAAGACGTAAAAGTGTCCCTAATAGCATCGATTATTGAAAATGCTGAGTGAAAAATGTGCCTCACGTACCAAAGCAGTGCGTAAGCTCTTCTTATGCACAACTCAACCCAAGCCTTTCGGGGTCAAGGAAGTTTTTTTCTTGGATGGCCGTATGTACAGCCCAGTACTCGAGGGAAGCGCAGTCCGCGCAAAGGTAGTAAAGCATTGGGGTGGTGAACCCTCAAAAATGAAATTCCAGCGCATCACTACGAACGCATAGTCAAGTGTTCGGAACCCTTGTACAAAACCAAACATCAAAAAGAGTTGCTGATGCAAATGGCGTACAAGTGAGGGCGCTCACAGAAGTTGTTAGCGCCTGCACCACTGTCACCCCCTCCCCTTCCCATCTCTCCATATGTCGGGTCAGTTATGTGCTTACCAATGGGCAAAACGGTTGAATAATAAGCAACAAACCGTAGTAACCTTCATTTTGACTTCAACACAAAAACATTCTTGGCGTTCGCAGATATCCCCGCTCCAAGAGGATTGAAAGGACCGCACATACAACTGAACCTCCAAACAGCCAAAAGGGGGAAAGTCACCGGCACAACCTAACATCCACCACGCAAGAAGGATACAGAAGTGCCACGTCACAAAAATCAGTACATTCACTACACTAATACCTTCGCTTCGGACTGGTTACAACCAGTTCGCCGCGAGATAGGGCGCTACTGGATGAAGCTCGCAACCCCTTCACACCTCGCCCACAAAAGTCCAGGATACTTTACAGCACATTGTATGGTCCCCTTCAAGGGCGACGACCACGACTGCATTGCACATTTTTGACGGATGGTTTAAAGAAAACAAGCGGAAGAAACAGGGGAATGTGCACATACGATCCAACAAAGAACGTAGTAGCAGAATCAGGCTCACGAATTTCATCCTTGCAGCATCTTGCCGCTCCGGAAACCATATAAACAGTAACTTGAAAACACATTTCCACTACTACGCATACACAGAAAATAATGTGTGGTGCGCTGCGGCAGAGCGTGCACGCCGACACATAGCAGATGCATCAATTAAGCAAACTAAGACCAAATAACACAGGTTCAAACGGTTACATTGGTCGCATCACAAAGTAGCACTGGTAGCCGGTACAAATGCTAACAATGCCCAAACTTCTCAACGAATCAACAAGTTATGTCCCTTCGTTGTTGAAAGAATCACATGATCATAAACACACAAGTACGTTTCCACAACCTACCTTCTCCCAGTCCACAAGACAAATAACGGACTGAACAGTCCACTATGATGTCCCTTATTACTTTTTTTTTCTTGAAAAAAATGACAAAGAACAGTTCTTCTGCCATAGTGTTGCTCCCAGAAAGTCCCACCGAACACATGGGGTGGTAGAACACACGTAACATCATTACCACTCGTGGTGTGGTACCTACATTGTACCCAATATGCAGATCGGTTATCAGAATCAGTTAATCACACCAACACTGCAATTCTTTCCGCGAGTACCGACACATGTTATTCGAAGTGACGGTGTGATGTCAGCGACACGTGGCAACGGCGGCGCCGTAACCCCAGCGCCTGCTTCACGGCCAACATAAATAAGTTCCTGGTAATAGCTGGTTAAGACCTATTGCACCAACTATGTCGAATTACCGCCCAAGACTTAAACACCGCGGCAGCTGAAGGAGGGAATGACACGGAATGGGTCAGGAAGCGGGAGAGAAATGATGATATTCACCTCCCCTACTTCTACTTGCAAAGCTTTAAAAAAACTCTACTATTCTCCATCCACCTCATAGCTGAGGTTAAGACACTCAAATGAATTTCCACAGAAACACACACACACACACACCCGAAACCTTCTGTAACCCACCGCACCAAACCATCATTGGGATCTCCGCGTCCGACTCTTTGCATGGATCAAGTGCAGGAAGATACATTACCAAGGAAAGAACACAAACGTAACTAGCACTGCAAAAAAAAAAAAAAAACTAACCTAATGAGGAGGGGCACAATGGGAGAAAATGCCCTGAAAGGACCGTGACACTTCGCCAGCACCATGGAAATCAAGCACGATCCTTCCAATCGCTTATAAAGGCACGAGTTTGACCACTCGCGTTTAACCTGGAATAGCAGAAGCCAGCAATCACTGTGTTCCAGATGGGGACCGTTATCCAGGCATCGCAAGGCGGACCCGCTGCAACAGATGCTTCTGTAAGACTAGGAAATATTCAAACAGAGAAATAGGTGAGGAAAACTGTATTTGTTCGAGGTGAAAAAAAAACTCCCAGGAGCATCTGCCAACAAACACACGGGTGTGGAGTTCGGTGTAATCGGCTCCTGATGGTGACGGGGGCGGCGTACCCTTAGAGGGGCTAAGTTCACGCGCAAGATGGGAACGCAGCCAAATATGCTTAAAAGCAGGTACAGTAACTCGCTTCAATGGGGATGATAGCCTCGGACGGCGCGGTAGAACCCGAGTGGACACACTTCTGAGGCCACACCATCCTCACCACGTTACATCCGAATGCGGTGCTGGAACTTGCTTCACCCGCGAATTTTATTGAAGGCACAGTGTCTTTCCAACGGGGAAAGAAGTTACCTCTGATGAGAGGGTGTGTGAAATCACCGCCACACTCTATCTCCAAACGGCATTGGGGAAAAATTGGAAAGGTGGCGGAAATAACTGCAGGGCCCTCTCCCGAAAAGGAAGAAAAAAGTCGCCATTAGCGCTTCCTACGACAAAATGTGAAAGCTTTGTACATCTTTATGAAGGATTGGAAAGAAAAACGAGGGGAAGTATTTTAGAACACACTCCGTCACTGACGAAAGCGGAAACCCCAGGGCGAGGCCGACACCTCGTCACTCACCCTTCCGACTAGATGAGGGAAAAGCGGGCCGTTGCGGGAATCGAACCCGCGGCCTCCTGTACCCGAAACAGGAATCATGCCACTAGACCAAACGGCCACCGCGGCGAGGGCGATAATTAATATACTTGGGGGTGCCACCTGAATTTCCACGTTCAGTCGTTGTTAACATTTGTTCAGGTGAGGCGATGCCGGCCACCTCAACGTGGTGCCAGGGTCCAGTACCCCGTATCATCGGGGGAAGCCAAGAGCCAGCAGCATTCCTTTCATCGGGAACAATGCTTTGCTTTTGCAACGGCACCGAGCAGCACTGAGATGAGCCGCGCCGTGATGGAGAACATTTTTTTTTGTAGAGCCCTGGGCACGTGTTCTAGTGCTGTCGGCGCCGGAGCTTTAGAGGCCACAAACCTTAGAATCCAAGCGTTTCTACTCACACTACACTCATCCCCCGTATACGTCAAATCCGCTTTCGGAACCCTCATTGCAAGAGGCAGCTCCAAGATCCAAAGCGGCTTGACCGTCACGACCTCGGCATCCGGCGCCGCAGTGGGATTCTTCAATTTCGTTTGACGTATCACTATTGTGGACTTTGATTGCTTTTCTTTTGGTAGGCGGGAGGGCAGTCACTAAAAGTTTAAAAGTTTCATTCATCCACTTTTTGAGGGTCGTTTTGTAAGTGAGCCTTTCCCTCCGTCGGATGGCGTTGTTCTTCGACCTCCCTCCGAAGCGGCTGTTGACTAACCCCTTTAAGTTTGGTATTTTTCTGTCTGATGCCGGGGCCTAAACCCCCTTTTGGCACCGGAAACAGGCACCGTCACATACAGAATAGCTTGGGACGTTGGCTAAATCACGCTGTTTACACCACACACACACCCAACGAGTTGCAGAACTGTTTCTTCACCTTTGCGCCGCTCTGTCTATTGAAGCGAAACCCACCTTCCTTTTTCCATGCAGGGAGGCGGTGACGGATGAGCACTTTTCATTACCTTATACATTCGGGTGTTAACGGAAACACCAAACAAAGTCCTTCCATGTTTATTGTCTAATTTTTGTGTGGCAGTCCACTCCGACGTTCCACTCCCTATGATATGTAGTATCGAGGGATGCCTCTGTTTTGTTATTCCTTATCTTTCACGTAATTCCCCCCCCTCCTGAGTTGGCCTTTTAATCCTCTCGACTGAGCATCAATGTGCATTTTTGTTTTCTAACTCTTCAGTTCCCTGAGACATGCTACCATCAGACAGAATGGTGGAAATTAACTCCCACTATTTGCTTGCGCCACCCCAGTTCTGCTTAACTTTTTCAACCCTTCTATTTTTACATCCAAATGGTTGAGGAAGTAAGCTGACGTAACATGAACTGAATATCACACAAAAAAGCATAAGTGTATCGATCAGCCTTTGTAAAGCAGCCGATAACGTTTCCTCTTAGCGGCCCCCAGGCACTTAAAGGCGAGTTTGGAGGCCCAATTTTCATTTTCAAGGTAGGTGGGTCATGCTTCTTAAATATCAAAGAATACAAGTATGGTTGCTTGCTCCTGAGCTAAAGTGAGCCAACTGCGGACAAAAGGCTGCCTTTTTCTCGGCATATCCACTATAACCAACATCCTAGGCGGGAGGAAGCCATCCACATTGGACTGAATCCCCCCCCCCCAAATAACTGGGCCGAGGGTTCGCTAACATCTCCGTTAAGAAGTGAGAGTGAATAAAGGAGACCTTAGACTGGCAGGGTGGTGCAGGCTCTGGCAGCGACAAAGAAATTCCTTAAACTGAGGAGTTCGGTACCGCGGCACACTTTCAAGGTGCTTGCTGAGAGTCCACTGACAACCGGGTCCCGTTTCCCCCAGCAAGATACCACTTGTCGTCCTATCCGTGCTCGCGGCAGTTGCCCCCGTGGCGCGGCGGTGGGGTGGTTGGTGTCGTTTGTGGCAGAAATGCTGCAATATATTGAAGTCGACCTTTTCATTTGGGGTTTCCCCCTCTCGAAACCTGCACAAAAGGTTGTTTTTTGCATGGCCCATGGAACGTCGGTGCGGTGTGAGTGTTATCCGACCCTTCTCCCATCGGCGTAGTGTATTCGGAGAAACCATCTTTGTTTTTCTTATAACGTTTCGCACGGCTAACCGGTTTCGCTGCACACCCTCTACATGCAGAGTACGAAAAAGAAGTCTACAGTTGGATTTTGCATTTTCCAACTTCCAAGACATTGAAGTGGTTTCCACGTCGTAGGGAGGCTCTCGCATGGAAGGTATGATACAGCTTGCATATATCGCTCTTTTCAGTTGCCGAAGACAAATTGTACTCTCATAAAGACTCCGGGACTCAGTTGACACCCATGCGTGCCCACGTGTCGCGTATGTGAAACGAGCTTTCTCCTCCGAAGCGCTATGAATGATAATCCATTTCCTCTCATTTGAACTGGCACTGTGAACAGCTAGCCGAAGAGTGTTTAAACAGCCGGGCGCATCAGCGTGTAACCCTTCCGCCTCCCACACCGTAATCAGTGGTGGGACAGAGTCACCTTCGGAAGCTTTATCTAATGAAGGAAAAGGGAAATGCGCCTCCTATCGCTTCGCCTCGGTGGAAGCAGTAAGCCACAGAGGACTCCCCTACTAGAGGCACTGCGTCCCCAACACCTCTTCAGATCCACAAAAAGGGTGACAATAGCAATGGCAACAGTAACGGTTGCAACGTCATCTCCTTCTTTGTTCTATTCAGTACTCGTGTTGGGATTGATGGCCGTGAAATCTTGTATGGCATGAAATTTCCTGGAGTTATTGGTACGCAGGAAATGGGGATGTGAGTTTAATCAGTGGTCGCTGCTGTGAGCAACGGGAAAAATTTGTACGGATGGTGTTTCTCATTTCTCATGAACGCGAATAGAGCAGTCATGACTTCATGAGAAGACTATACGTGCAACTCCATCGCTTTGTGTATCATACAAAGGTTGCTGAAAAATAAAAAGAGTGTCTACCTTTCTTTTTTTTTTTGCTAAAGCTGTCTGGGTTACCACGTGTGCCAAGGACACTGCACTCCTGAAAAAGATTATGGATACAGAGGTAACAATTGGTGGTTCTTCTCACAGCAGCGGTGTAAAGAAAAAAAATATGTGGAAATAAACATGAAGAAAAAAATGGTACAAGCAAAGTGTGAGCGGCAGGACTTTGTGCTGCGAGTGGGCGTTTACAATAATTCAATTGAAGTCGATGTCTCCCTTTGGAGTTCTTCCTCAGGAAGCCGAGAGCACCCTCACTCTCTCTCCTCAAAGGTGAAGCGTGCGCAACCGCATTTTCTTCCCACTGACATGCGTAGGGTGCGATGTTTCTTAGACATTGGCGACCACTACTAACGATGGCCGGAACAGGGCGGCAGGTAAGCGCGTAACTCTCGCCGATGGGGACAAATGTGGACGGAAACCCCCCCAACTCCGACTCCGACTCTACTTCGGCGAAGAAAAAAGATCAGACATATTATTAAAGACGAATGACTGCATCAACCGAAAAGCTATATCTCTCGAAGATTGACATCAGCCTTGCGCAGGGAGAGTGCTAATCTTCTCTGTTGAATTTCCAGTTTGTGGATGTCCCCGAAGGGCTCCACTCGGCTCCACCACTATTGTTCCTTCTCTAACATTTTATGGAAAAAGTCATTTCTAAATAAAAACAAAACACTAAAAATATCCCTGCTTCGGCGTGGCCGCTTAGCACAGTGGCAGTGCACCACTCTCGTAAAGTGGGGGTCGCGAGTTCGATTCTCGCAGTGGCCTTGTTTTTCGGCGGACCAAGTTCCGCGAACTTTGAAGATTTGAGAACTCGTTTGTGGGCGTGAAAAAGTCCTTCCGGCCGGAATCGAACCAGCGACCCTGTGATACCCGCATACTCTACAGTCACATGCTCTACCAATTGAGCTACAGAAGGCTGACTGCCGCAGTAGTCGGGAGACTTGTTATATGTGCCGCTGGTCACGCGACTGCTCGGTTGTCAAACATCGTCTATTGAGAGTCGTGCGGTTCCTTATCTTGTTTATTGTTAGCTTGTTAGCGCGGCTCTGGCCTTCCTCCCTGGCAAGTTGGGCCGCAAACGGACCGCCCGCGTTTGGTTGGGACACCGTCTTTTCTCTGTACGTATTTCTTGATTAACCGCACATGAAGACAATGTGGTAGCCGCGGCACTTTAGCTGATTGGTGGATATTGTTCCGCGGACAGCGGCACACTGGGTTCCAGTGCCGTCGTCCCGGAAGTCTATAATGAGTAGGGGGCGCTGAGGTGTTGGAGACGAGGCCGCGCAGAAAAAGAAGCAGTGACAGAGAGGCTGGCGCAAAATGTTGAGTGTATGTTTTTGGAAGAATAGAAATTTCACTGGCTACTCCACTTCTGACGGGTGTTGCTCTTCCTTGAGCTTCTGCTTTACGAGATTTCAGGGGTTGCGGGTAATCTTATTTTATGTGGAAATGTTTCCTTGAAGCAATTCTATCGCCTCTCCGTGTGATTTCAATAGGGAATGAGGATGTGGATTTGTGACGAGGTGACACCTCTATTGTTTTCTTTCCTGTGTGGGGAGTGGCAGGGCGTTCTTCACCGCAACACGTCACAACAAAAGAATATCAACACAACATTGGAGAGTTTGAGTTTCTTTGTAATGTTTATGGGATCGCCCAGGCGAGGGCACCGAAACACCAATTTAGGGACAAAAAAGTTAGAGGAAGAGATTAAGAAAAAGTTTGGAGCAGTGGTGAATAAGACGAATGAGGATGAAGATGAGTCCGCTGGAGAACGAACCTCGCGTTAAAATGTCGAGGAGTCGTGGGAAAAGGCGAAAGTATTGAAGGAGGAGGTTGGGGACGAACAGGAAAAATGAGCTACAAGAGAGCCAAGAATGTGACAAGAGCAGTATACGGAGGCATTGCAGATGAAATGGAAAATATGAACGTATCAACCTAAGATACTATGGAGGATAACAACGCCACGGTGTTCAAGAGCAGCGGTAGCGGTCCGGTCTTTACTTCGGTGCAAAAGTCGCGGTAATCAACCCCTTAAAACCGGGGGCAGCCCCCTTTTCCCCTTTTCTTTTCCATAGTTCCCCACACGTGCGTCTGTTGGTGTTGGCTTCTCACATCCTGTTGAGTCCGCGCGCGGAAAACAAATAGATGCGTACCCACATACGCCGCAACGATGCATCTGAGGGACAAGTTGCTGATCCCTATTGATTACGACACGCTCGAGGGTAATTTTGCATTTATACTGAACGCTCTCCAAATCCCTTTCTCGAATGAATGGCTGGCTGCTTCTGCCCATTGACACATGCGCGAACCTTTTGTTTTGTCTTTGAGTCTCGTTTCCCCCCTCGCTTCCTCTTAGCAGTTGTTATTTTTCCGCACATCAGCGCCATACGCATCCCACCAGCTTTGATGTATCCAACCGGAGACAATTTCTTTTGTTGTTTTTTGTGTGTCGAATCGCCTCACCGGCGTCAGGTTCCTTCTGCTTCTTCACATTCGCCTCCTCTCTTCACCCCTTCTCGACTGAAACCTATGTGGGTCAGTCAAACTTTCTACCAAATAATAACAATAAAAATGAGGGCACATACCGAAACCACCGTGCTAAGAAGAAGAGATACGAAGATATGATGAACCCCAAATCTGAGCATTGTGGCAGCGACTCAGGCATGTGCATGGGATAAGTTTTAGTTTTTTTTTTGTTGTGGGTGCAGCTATTCACTTACCATTCTCTTTTCAGTTTCCTCTGTATTCAGCAACGTTATGATTATTCTTTTCTTTTCCATTTTTTTTTTTGTTTTCAAAGTTAAGCCTTACCTTTTCCCTCCCTCTTCTCCCGTCCCCTCCTGGTGTTAAAAAATTACAATATTCCAATTAGCATTCACCCATCAGCTACTTTTACCTCGTTGACGATTCTTACGCCCTTACCCCTTAATTCCTGTTTCTTTTCCTCCGTCACATTACTGCCAGCAACAACTATCTCTTTGAGAAAATTGCAAAAGTCCAAGAATTTCAGGTCTTCCAACTTCTCACAGTTTTTCAAACTGAGTTTCTCCACCCTGTTAATGAGCTCATTTATGCCCTCGACAGCTGAAAGCTCCCTATTCCCCGCCAAGATGAGTGTTTTAAGTTCCCTCAAATAAGTGAGTCCGTGAAGCTTTTCTAACTTGACACAGTCGTGAATGTCAATTACCTCCAGCCGCGTACATCTGCTCACGTGGACGTCTTTTAGCTCTTCGCAGTCGCTAATGTTCAGTTGCATCAAATTCGTGGCTCCCTCCAAATCTAGTTCCATCATTCTTTCGCAATGGGAGATGGTGATACATGATAAGGTCCTGTGACCTTTCAGAGGTGTGAGATTCCTCAATGTTTTACATCCGCTAAGTGTGAGCATTTCCAAGTTTGCGCAGTCTTTCAGATCCGATATGTTCGTGAGCATTCCGCAATTACTGATGCTGAATTTTTTCAACTCTACACATTTCCCTACTCCATCCAAAGTCAGGAGTCCACAACAATCGCGAACTTCGAGATCTAACGTGCTTTTGAAAACGGTCACGCAAAACAACCCGGCCACCTCCGGGTATCCCGCAAGACTTATTTTTCTTGAATTCTCCGGGGAATCGACGGCCGGTTCCCTCGTCATATTCATCACCGGTACCACCATATGCTATTCTAATTTTTGTTTTTTTGCGCGTGTTAGTTATGATATTGTATATGTTCTTTTTCTTTTCTTCCCTTTTCCTCCTCCCCCTCCTCCTCAAAGTAAATACTACTGTATTTCACGTACAAAATCTAGCCTGTACAAATGGCTAAACAACAGTTTATAGGTGAAAAAATGTATTTGAAGCAAAAGATATAAGATTTATACCTGTTTGTATACACACATATACTGTTTTAGTCTTTTTTCCGGAGCATGCACAAGCACAACATCGGCACAAGGTGGGTGCAAACTATATATATATATATATATTATGTGTGTGTGTGTGTGTGTGTGTGTGTGTGTGTGTGCGCGCTCACGCTCGCGGAAGAAAAAATTAGAGCAAATTGGTCGATTAAACTGCCGTTCAAGACAATGCAGTTAACAGAAGCAAAGACAAACATACCCTCAAAACCAAATGAATATTATTTCCATGCAAGGAACCGTTGCTTTCCGAATGATCCGCGTTTTTTTTGGGTCTTGATGAATCGTTGGCCCCCTTACGCCAGAAGCGCCATTCCCGTTTAGTATCCCCTTGATTCTCTTTGGAGCAGTTTAATTGTTCCAGGAGGAACGAGCGATTTTCCTTGGATATATTGTGTTCAATGAATACCGCTGCGTTTAAGTTTCCACTGGAGTCAAAGCAGAATTTCTCTTTGCACTCTTGAAGAACTCTTTCCTCGGCAGCCGCAACATCTTTTTTATGATTTGTTTCCATTTCTTCCGCTGCCTGTTTTGCCTCGGCTTGCAACATTGCAATGCCCATATCCTTTATCATATGCGAGATGTGAAGTTTTTGCACCATTGCGGTCAGCACACCCAGTTTATGGGTAAGAACTCGCACGCGGGTTTTGAGATCTTCATTTTCTTTCTCTGATATATTCCTTCTTTCTTCAGCAAATCGCTTCTCGCTGATCATTGCCCTCGTCAGTCCGTCCATATATCGAACTCGATCTTCAAGATCTCGCTTTTGCGTCCGGTGCGCATCACTTGTGCGGAGGCATTCGTCTTTTTCCTGCTCCAACTCACTTCTCTGCTTTTCCCACATCTTCTCCTTCTCGGCGCAATTATCACGAGGAGTTTCTTGCGTTTTTATTTTTTCCTGAAGTTTGTAAAGCTCTGCCTTGCAAGCGGCGTACCTCCCGCCTTCTTCCATGTTCTTTTTGATGATGACTACCGCCCGCCGCCTGCACTCGGATTCATCATCACATAACCCTGCCGCCTTTTCCTCTATAGAATCCCCCAAATCCCCCAAATCACAACTGCATTCTGCGCTTTCATCAGCCTCAACAAATGATTGCGGCAGAAAAGCCAACAGAAAAAGTACTGCTTCAAGAAACAGCGCACCAGTCTTTCTTCCCATCGCACCTTTATTTATCTGTGATCAATCTAATCAGTACACGCACAGTGAAGAAAGGAGAAAAGCAACGAAACATAATCAAAAGAGCCATTATGTCGCGTGGCAAAGCGAACTGTATAAATAAATAAATGTTCATATTAAAGCCCAACGACAAGGTGCTTTGAGGAGCGCAACAATCGTTGTTTATAAACTCGTTAAAGTGTGTGGTGAATGTGGTCTCTCTCTCTCTCTCTTTTTTTTTTTTTGAAATCCTTTAACGGTTTCTAACTCTTCGGCACGGCATTTTCCGCGTTGGGGAGCGGAATGCAGAGGGCGTAGCGCGTTGTTATTTATTTCTGTTATGGATACTTTTCCCCCCTCTCTGAATCACAGTGTCTTTCGCCATGCAAACCAATACCAGAAGTGACCAGCTGTTTTTCCTCACTTTCCCCCTAAACACATTTCATACCTTTGCTGAAATGAGGCACCAAATGCAAACTTTACTCCGAACTCAACGGCAAACACCTGCAGGGATATGTGCATCACTAACGATGGTAAAAATAAAATGAAATAAAAAGAGCTGTGTGATACGTGTCTTCATTTTAAGACATTATATCCGCCACCACTACGAAATGGCACGTGGACAATCAACGCGGCATAACAAAACATTCCATTTCCATCGGTAAGGAACCTCCTCCTCCTCCTCCTCCTCCTCCTTTATATCCAAATACCAAACAACTTTCATACTCCCCTGCTGTAAACCACACTCGTCCTAATATTCTCAGTTCCCTTAATTGAGCTCATTGACGGGGAATATAACGTGCCGGGGAAATATCAGACGCATGTGCGTCAAATGGGAGAAATCGTGATGATGATCTGAATGGAGCCCTATCTTTTCTAATTTTTTTTTTGCTTTGTGATGGCGGTGACGAGGAAACTTGCGTCCATGAGGGTCACTGGATACCATTGCATAAAAAGCAGAGAACAACAAAATAGCGGAACCGGCTGGCAGTATATTTTCCTCCCCATGAAACCCCCGTCAGCACCTCTTTGATATGCATGGGTTTTAGCACATTGGGAATTAAAACCGGTGCTCGACACACGCGAGCCCCTCCCCCCCCCCCCCCAAAAAAAAAGTATCGGAACGTACGGACATTTGCCACGAAGTACATAATGAAACAAACAAAGGAACGGTGGCCCAAATAACGCACAGTTTTTTTTTGTTCCGAGTAGTCTTACTCAACAACCGGACGCATCGGCGCCTTGCCTAGTTTTTTAGTTGTCTTTTTTTTTTTTTTTACTCAGCCAAACGGAATCGAAAAAGAAAGGAGGAGGGAGGAAGAAAGGGAAATAAGAATAGCCCGTTGTATTACCTGGAGAAGTCCTTTCTTGTCTCCAACTCTCTGCGAATTGCTTGGGTTCCAAATTTACAAAAAAAAAAAAAACAGCGTTACCCCATCACTCTCCTTTTTAGTATCCACACAATCTGAGCCCCAAGCCATACTGGAGAGGGCAGAGGAGTGGCTGACAGAAATTAACGAATTGTAGAGTGTTTTGGTGTTACCACCTCACCGTTGGGTCAATTTCCTTCCGACTTCCCTCGTACTGCTCTTTTCCTGCTTACTGAAGAGGCGGTGAATTCTTTCCTGTTCCCAAATGTGTTCCTTGGTTAGGGAGGGTTTTGTCATACCCATTGCTTGCCGCACATCTTTTATGGTGATGCGGTTGGCCACGTTCAAGGCCTCTTCTCTCGCCGCGGCAGCTGCAGATGGCCTCAAGATATCTTCTATTTTCTCCCGTGTCGTTCCTTTTCCTACGTTAAGCACGGCAAAATTATGTTCCACTTCACGCTCCTCACAACGCTTGGAAAGTTTCTCGATAATGCGCCTATTTACCACCATACTCGCTGATGACGCTAATCCGTTCAGGTCTGCCGGCGTCCAATTGATTGTCTGTTCGGCAATTTCTTTAATTTCCGGTAGCGTTAACTCCGCCTGAAGTTGCTCAAAGCAAATTGTCAAGATGTTAACCCGGTCCTCCAACGATGGAATGGGACAGTGAACAGCCTTGTCTAACCGTCCAGGCCGCAGAAGCGCCGCATCGATGAGGTCAGGACGGCTAGAGGCAGCTACAACGTAGACATCTTTTCTGCTTTCCACGCCATCCAGGTAACACAGAAGTTGGTTAACCACTCTGTCTGTTACACCGGAGTTGTCCACCCCCCGCTGTGGGGCGACAGAGTCGAACTCGTCGAAGAAAACAACGCATGGCGCAGCAGCTTGCGCGCGCTCAAAAACGTCACGGATCTTCTGCTCACTCTGGCCAATGTATTTGCCAAAAACCTCAGGGCCGTTAACCACGATGCAGTTCAAGTTTTCGGAATTCACAATGGCCTCCACAACAAACGTTTTCCCGCACCCCGAGGCACCATAGAGAAGTACGCCGCTACGTGTCTTCAGTGGCAACCGTGCGAAGAGTTCTGGGTGTTTCATTGGCAGCACCAGTGTGTCATACAAAACTTTTCGCGCCTCAGCGAGGCCACCAACAGATTGCAAAGATGCCTTTTCACTTTTGAGAAATGTTATTCCCGTGTGAGACAAGGGTGTGAAGGCGGCTATGGCCCCTCGCGCGGCCTCACGAAATGGCACCCTCCCCCCATCCAACGAACTCTTTATTGGCTGCGACACCTTCCTCATATCAAACGGCGTGTAATTGCCCATGAGGTCTCCAACTTCCTCGAGAGCTTCTGCTGACTCCTTGGGGAACAATTGCTTCAGCAATGCTACTCTTGTCTTGCGATCCAGCGCCTCCACTTTGATCACTTTGGTAAAACAGTAGGCGGAGCGCAGACCCTCGTTAACACATTGCCGGTTGGCACAGGTGGCAACAACGAGAACGGACGCGGCGCCACATAGTGAAAGTGCTTCAGTAAAGCAGCGCAGGGTTCCTTCCAAAATGGCTTTTGTTGCGCCGGTGACACTCAACACCGATTCTTCCTTTTGCGCGGGCGCAACAGCGTCAAAGTTATCCAAGACTAGAACGGCGGGGGCGCACATCACACACTCAACCAGGGCTCGTTGGAGGGATGCCAACAGCTTCTCGGCTTTGCACTGAACCACGTTGATGTGGACACCGTGAAGTTCATTGAGCACAGCGCCGACGATAGCCGTCTTACCGGTTCCACTTCCACCACAAAGTAAAACATTACCATTGCTTCCATATTTGCTGTGGTGAGGCCCGAGTTTCTTAATTTCCTCGAACCAACATACCAAGTGCTCTCGAAGCTCTTGAGGAGCTGTCCCGTGCACCTCTACCACGCTTTCGTAAGGTATCTGGTTGCTGAAGGGAGATGTACTGGCGGAGGGGCAGTCCCTATCTGTTGCCGTGGGTATGTTCTCATCAAGTGTTGGAAAAACGACTATATTGGATGCCTGAATGAAAGCTGGAGAGGTGCACACACCATCTTCCATTCCCTCTACCAACCGGATGGGGGCCTTCAGTGCGTTGGATCGAAGGAAGGAGGATGTGACTTCCTTCGATTCGAGAAGTTGTGAAGCCTTCGCCAGGTCCCAAAAACCCATCACAAGACCTTCACTCCAGTGGTGGCGCGCCGCCGTTGAAGGATTCATATAAAGCGACACCGCCTCTACATTTGCGTCTCCGGCCGTCGCATCGTTGTTAAATCCCTTTTCCTTCCTCCAGGTATGGCACCGCAGTACCGACCACGTCGGAGCACCGCTCTGTTCGACGTGACGCGTTCGAGTGGCAACAACAAATTCCGTGCCTTCGGCCATTACGGCACATCCAGATGTGACTTCGTGACCTTCACGGTCCTCAATACGCTCGACCACCATTTTCGCATTAACACCATCAAACACCGCGACATCGAGCGTCATTGCGGGGAACACCACCTGGACCTGCCGCAATAATTGTGCCTCAATGCGAAGTGCATTCTGTTCAACCACCTCACTTTCATCCACGGAGGATGGGCGCACAAGGACCGTGGCTGCCTTTGCGAATTTGAACACCGCTGTGCACTGCACTATTGCGCCATTAGTAACTCCCAGGCTCGTCGCCATGGTGACGGATATGATTAATTTAAACGCAGCAAAGTTGTGCGGCCTGTGCGCCAAGCAACCGACGTACGTGTTCTTATGACCGTCCGAAATCCTCAAGGGTACCACGAAGGGTATATTCCTTCCATAGTAGGGTAGTAGATTTCCACGGATGAATTCATTTGACACCAAGACAAATGAGTCCGTTCGGGACGGGTCGATAGAAACTTCAAAGGAGCTGTGCTGCATCCTCTTATTCTTTTTGGAGCTACACTAGTAATAATTACGTTTATAAAGGGACCTTCTAGATCGGTTGGAGAACGGAGAAACAAACGGTTGGAGTCAAAGCAATGAACCCAGGAAGGATAGTCGGCACCATATTGTGGGTTGTCAACAATCGCATTTACCTCCTTTGGGGTATCGTTAAAGCTGAAGCGATAATTACAAAAAAAGAAACCAAGTTAAGCGTTGGCATGAACCCCGACACCCCAACCGATATCTCTGCGCGTCGTGTAACCACCACTCAGTACAACAACACGCGGGCCTGAGCTCGCAAAGGCGTGGGATGTAAAATATAGAGCAGTGGGTTGTTTCACGTCACCACATGCATCAGGACGCACTCCATCCCTCCCTTCACCAGGAATACCTTGCATCCTTTCGGAAGCAGCACACCGCGTACTGGAGTTTTGTTTCTCATATCTGTTATATTCCTGTGGGCACACGCCTCTCTCCACCCGTCTCCACAGTCCTTGCCCTTCCCTCCCTGTCCGGAACAAACCCCCACTTCATTTTCCAGTACTCCGCATCCTCTTGCGAAGCCGCGGCGCGAGTGCTATATGCAATAGTCACGGCACTACCCGCAGGAATGGTTTGACGAGCAACTAAATGCGCACAAGGTTGTGTTTTGTCGTACCACCGTCCCCCAATACTGCCCTCACTATGGCACTCGGGGTGCGTTAAATGTATCATCGCGTTGGGTTCGTAGTCGTGTAGGGAAAAGTCAATCAATGGATACATCGTGAGGCCCCCGTCATCGTCACGAAGGGCGCGGGCGAGGGCCATTGATAAGCCCCATGATGTGGACTTTGAAGCAAAATGGGGCAAGCTTTGCTCCATGCGCCGCCGAAGGTAATCTATGCGAATCCAATCGGCACGCTGTGACGCCGTTACAAGTTTACTCTTCGATATAAAGGGAGCATTAGGGACCCCCTTCACATGTAATGCATTTCCCATATACATGGCATCCAGTTCGTTTTGCAGTGGTTCATTCACCGCAAATTGGTCCGTGGCGTCACTGTTGTACACATCGTGCAAAAACTCAAGGTAGAGTCGGTGGAAGCTACTTGGATTATGAAGCTCGCGGGTCAGTGTTCCCGCCAGCTCCTCGAGTGGCCCCCATCGAGCTGCAATATTCCTCTCATCATCACTTCCTTGCGTAAAAGCTGAGATGGAAAGTGAAACGGGAACGGAGATGAGGGCTGCACCGGACTTAATGGGGCGTTGGGCGACCAAACAACAACCTCGGTTCCGATGGGGATGCAACCGCAGTGCGCAGTGAAATGCACCGCCCTTGCGTGCGACCCACCGTGTGAGGGAATAGGCTGCTGGAACCCTCATTGAAGCAAGGCGCGGCCATATATCTCTGTATGTACTACGGTTGGCACAGATGTATCGTTGTGGTTTCGTGTCTAACCACACAAACTTCATCCTTTACTGCAGTTCTTAATGCAACGTGTCATCACCCTAATAATTAAGGGAATAATTTACACACATATATATTTTTTTTAAAGAAAAAAAGAAGATGCGGAGAAGAATTAAAGGTAAGAAGAAAAAAAGCAATTCAGAGTGGGGGACAAACGCGGTCCATACGCGGCCTTCCAGACAGAAAGAAGAGCATGCCGTCACCTCTCCTCATAGTTTTCAAATTTGTCATTTTATATTCTTTCGTAACTCCCAGCGAATGGAATACGTAGTTTAAAGCTTAGTGTTAACCTTAGCGTGGTTCACCCCTGATAAATCTTTGAAATAGACCATCCTCCTTCCTTCTCCAAGAGTTTTGCATGCGGCCGTATAAATAGTAAAAAAAAAAAAGAAGTAAGACTTAGTCTCTTTCTTAGGCGCACGCATGTTTCCGGGCTTCTGGGAAGTCTGCTTCTTCTGTTTATTTGCTCTACAGTTTCCCCTTCTTCCATGCTCTTCTTCCCTTTTTGTTATTCCACTTTCTCTTCATCTCTTCTTTTCTTTTTTCATATTCTATTGGTAGACGTAATCCTCTGCGTTCTCGTGGAGCATCTGCGCCGAGGCCTTTGCGTCCTTGAAAAGGCCATCAACTAAAGTCACATCCTCCACTTCAATGGTGGATCGCCCGTTGGTTTCTGCGATAATAAGCGCTGGTGTCAACAGCTGCGCGACGTAACGAAGTGACGTCCGGTCGCCGATTTGACCGAGAAGCTCCAAAGCCGCATCCGATACGCTGACACCTTCCACTCGCGCGCGAATGTCCACAATGGCCACCACCTCCTCAATGCTGTAATTGCTGGTGCGCACTATCAGCAACCGGTCGAGAAGATCAGTCGGGATGCCGTGCGGGGAGCGCACATCCGTCCCTCTGATGCGGCAACTGCCCCTGTTGGTGGCAAATATTACCACAGGAGCCAGAGTGGATTCCAGGGCCTTATTTAGAAATGTAAAACACTCTATGTCTAACATATGGACCTCGTCAATGAACAAAACGCCGGGGACCAACTCAGCAACGCCTTGGTCAATGTATTTGTTCACAACTTTGTTTATTTCATGCCGGAGTTTCTCCGTTATTTCTGTTTTCTTTTGTTTCATGAGGCTATTCACAATGGAAAGTGCGTCTTGACCCTGGTTTGGTTTAGCATTGGCTGCGTCGAGATCGTGAAGCGTTACGTCTTGTATAATCTCCTTCTTTTTGTGAACATCGCCCTTAGGAAGCGGAACATACTCATCAGCCTCGAGGTCGTGGTCCCCAATATAGGCATCCGATCGGCCCACGCGCTTGACGGCGCCTGTGCTACTCTCAATGTAGATGACGTCACCAACCGCCACTTTCTCCTTCTCTAGGCTTTCGTAGATTGCGGCATCAAGCTTCAACTGCTTGGAGCCCTTGACCGATTTGAGCGTCACAATGACGTGTGAGATGGACTTTCCATACCCTCCAAGCGGGTTATCCGTTTCCTCTGCACGCAGTTCCGTCACCTCACCTTCGTACACCTCCTTCTGCTCCTTGATACGCAGTCCAATCGCCCGGCGGAAGTTTTCCATGAGAACCTCCGTCTTCTTCACCTCCGCGCTGTACACTTCACTACCAACCATCGGGCAGAATGGAACTTTTGGCCCGAGTTCTTTTGCCACACCCAATGCCAGTGCCGTCTTTCCGGTTCCCGGGGGCCCTGCAAAGAGCAGAGCACGACCCGCCATTTTCTTCGTTCGTGTCAGCTCCACCACAATGCCAGCGGCCTCACGGGCTTTAACTTGTCCGACAAATCCATCTGCAGTCGGCTTTGCTACGCCATCGGCGTCAAGTCCGAGCCCCTTCACATGGCTGTGAGCTGCTACACGTTCCTTCTTTGTGGTGGATATAACCTCCTCAATTTTGATTCCAGACATGGACGACGTGCTTCACACTTTCTTCCCCCTTATGTGTCTTTCAACCTATCTTACTTGTTTCCCCCAGGTACAAATCGATGCAGATGCAAGTCGTAGCGTGGTGCGACGGGGGATGGGGTGGGGAAATGGAGCGAAGAGAAGTGAAATTTTGAAAAGGTTGGAAAGAAAAAAAAATCAATAAACAAGAACACACAAAAGTTTGTACATCGGTGTGGCCGGGTGACATCTGGGAGCAACACGGGATGAAAAATGAGGATGATCTGACACGTATGTGCAAACCACGAAGCGCGCTCTCATGGTGACGTCGTTTCGTGCTCCTCGTCTCAATGACGCGTTTCTCCTTAGTTGGGGGTTAGGGGGTGACAGGGGGAAGGTGGAGAAAAACTGCGCTCACAAAAAAAATTCACTTACCAACCGTCTTTAGCACGAGAGGTTTCTTCAACTTCTTTCTGGATGTGACGAAGCTGCGCCGCCGCTGGATGGGTTTCTGAAGCTGTCGCCTCAATGATGGCACGAGCCTCTTTTACCAAGGCTCTTGCCTTTTTCATGTTTCCAACGCGTGCACAGCCCAACGCGCACTTGGCGGCTGCAGTTCCGAGAGTGATATGGTTTCCTTCGTAGCGCTGCCGTGCAATTTCAAGGGCCTCACAGTAGGAAGCGGCTTGGTTTTCCTTCTCGCCTAAATCACCATATGTATCGCCGAGTGCAGTGTAAGTTTTCACGAGAAATGTGTGTTGGCTGCCAAACGCCCGTTTTTGCACATCGATAGCTTTTTCAAGCAGTTCCTTTCGTCGAAAGTGGTCTCCATTGGCTCCACACGCACTCGCCAGCTCCACCAGCGTAACTGCTAGTTGTGGGTTCATCCCCCCCAGTCTTGTCTCCTGTATGTCGTATGCCTGCTGCGCAAGCTGTAGGCGCTGAAATGAGTTGCCGTTCGCTCCGTGCGCGCGGGCCAATGTGAGCATAGCGACAGTGGTTTGTATGTGGTTTGCGCCACAGTGCCGACGGATAATTTTGTCGGCCCGTTCAGCCACCTGCAGCTGTGCCTTGTGTTTACCAAGATAACCGTGCGCCTCCGCAAGCAACAGGAGAACCCGTCCCACTTTGGGGTGATCTGCGTTAAACTTCCGCTCGTGAAGTGCGAGGGAGCGCTGCAAAAGATCTTCCATTTCCTGGTATTGCCCCATCTCCTCTTGTGCACTGGCCATGTTGTAGAGGACCATGCCGTACTGTGGGTGGTCATCACCGTAAACATGTGCCACCATGTCCCGCGAGCGCTCCAGCAGCTTCAGTTTCCTAGCATGGTCCCCAGTCTCCCCGTATGCACAGGCTAAGTTGTTCAAACAGTTCATCAATGTCGTAGAATTCCCACCACCACCACCGTCATTTGCGGTTAGCACCGCCTCCCATGCACTGATTGCCTTGCGGAAATCCCCTTTCTCAAAAAACTCCATCCCTGACTTGTGCAGCTCCTCCAACTGGCCGTTAGATACATGAGTGGGCGGAATTTTACAACGACGGATGGCAGCCGCACCGCGATGGTCGCCAGTCCCCACGCGTTCCACCATCGTGACGCACCTGCCGAGGGACATGAAGCGCCTCATGTTTCAATACACCCCAGTCACACTAAGCAAGTAATGAAAAGGAAGAAAACAGGTTTCCCTGGAATGGAAACGTAAGGTTAATTAACATCATCCACTCGTCTAGAGATGTGGCAAGTAGGCCATGCGCGGGCTGCTGGGCCCGCATCGCGACTTGTGCCGTCCCGCCCCCTTCTTATTGCCTCTAACTCTCTACATTCCCCACTTCTGTAACGTACTGGTGATGGGCGTTGCAATATTGTCGATGGTAGTGCGAGTACCGTAGCCCCAGTGAAGGCCATATAGAGGGGAAACCCCTCCCCACACTCTATCCATTTAGATTTATAAGTAAAAAAATATAAATATATACACGTTCCTGAGCCTGCTCCGCACATCTGCGGTGTCTCATTTGACGTCATCTGATTCTGCTGCTGTTGTGTCGAGTGACGTGGTGCAGCACTCAGATGGCATCTCCTCCCTATCTACAAATGTATGCGCGACTTTTGCATTCCTTTCGCAAGCATCTGCCAGCCGACGACGCAGGGAACCAACGCACTGTACACCATCCATCCGACAGTCTACGATACGTTGATTGCACTTAACGAGTTTGAGGAGCGCATCCACGCCGAAGGAACCAAATGGATTCCCCGACACATCAATGACTTTTATCCGCGGAAGTCTGCACAACGCCTCACACAACAAGTGAATGAGAGTTGTCGTGAGTCGCTCCTCCCGCAAATTAATACGCTCTAGCCAGGTACAGAGAGGGAGCGTAAGGAGAACAGGCAACAAAGCTCGCTGACTTAAGTACGACTTATGCAAATCCAATGACACCTTCGTCATGTCCTCGGTGAATGCCTGAAATGTAGCGTTTGGCCGCTCCCCGCTCACCTTGCACAGGTAAAGGTACTTTTTATTTGGGGTTGTAATGACATCATCATCCGCTCTAGACAGCGCCTCGCGAAGCGCAGCGCAGCGCCTGCTAACCTCTGTCACATCATCGTAAGGGGTTGTCGACATGGTTACTTCCACATGGAGTGACCTGTACGTTGTATAGGGGGAGGGAGGAGAAGGAGATTAAAAAAAAAGAAGCAGAGAATGAGAGTGAGAAGGTGTGTTGGCGAAACCTGAAAGGAGGTAAGTATATTTTAGATATGCCACACCCACACGGCCGATGAGTGTGAAAGTGTTCAAAAGTAAGAAGAGGGTAGTTGGAAGGAAGCAAAGCGGAAGCAGGCGAAGACACGCAACAGCGCCAGGACCCTTTACCCGTGAAAATATCATGTTCCCTGTGAGGAACATGCATCAACACACGCACAGAGGAAACAAACGCAAGATTGCCGCAGTGTCCTTCCTCCTTTTCTCCTCTCTCGTGTCCACATTTGTTTTAAGTACTTCTTTCTCTTTCTCTTCCGGACACGGAGCAGGTCCCTCTTTTGCTTTTTTTCTTCTTCAAACATTCTCATGTCCAACATTTCTCTCTTTTTTTTATTCCCCTCATTGTCTCTTTGACCCTCTGCTCTTGCCTTTCGGGGTCACATATATATATATATATATTCTCTGTTCCTCCACACAGTTTAACGTACATCTTTCCTTTCCCTAGTGTTGCCTATTCCCTCTCAACATATCGTCACTCATCACTCTCCTTTTCTTGTTGTGTCTTATACTCTTTTTGTTTTGATATTTTTCCTTTTTTTAAAAAATTTGTCATTTTTCTTTTTTGTCTTTAATTACAGGGGGATGGGGGAAACTAGTAATAATAACCGAAAAAAATGAAAAAAAATGCTTCGAAAGCTTCATTCCTTCTCACGACTATCTTCCCACCTCTTTCTGAATAACTAAGTACAATAATGAAATGATGATCGCGGTGGTATGTACGGTCCATCCGCTGTCACTTCGCTCTCCTTCCCGTTCTATCCTCTTTCCCCCTTTTGTTTGCATTCATTTGTCCTCCCGCGCGCAAGGAGTAGCGCAACTGCTGAGAAAGCCTTTGCACATTTACACGCATACATACATAACACATAACTGACATGCGGGTGAAAGAAAAGCATAGAAGGGATGAGCTAAAGAAGAAGAGAGAGAGCTCCGCTCCCTCCTGCTCCTCCTCCTTTCATAAGCATGCACCACATCAGCAACCGCCGTCCTTAATGTCAACCTTCGCCGCCTCAATGACGCCGAGTTCACCTGGCAAGGGGAGAACTTCACCGTGGATCACAGGCACAGAGACGAGGGAACCAACAGACCGACCGGCACGACGCTCCAGGACGTCCGCATAGAAGGGAAGAATGTTCCCGAGGCCGTACCAATCCTCCAGCATCTGTCGCTTGAAGGGGCGGAGTGCGTTGAGGGCCTGGTGGGAGATGCACAACACACGGCGTTCCCCATTACCATGAGCGATTGCGACCTCGCGGGCATTGCCGCAGAAGGCACGAAGCTCGCTCTCATCGAGGTTGATGACCTTCGAGTAATTGTTCTCCAAGTGCTCATAGAAGGCTTCCTGGTCCTTTTCCGAAGGGAAGCGAAGGAATTCAAGGCCCCATGCGCAAATACCCTTTCCACACCACCCAACGAGGCTGGTGTATGGGATAACATCCTCGCCGATGACTCTCCCGTTCTCCTTCGACCGGTGAGGAAGCACAGCCGTAAAAACGAAGCGCTTCTCGTTGGGGATGTTCAGGTTCTCAGGAGCACAAATGATGCTGAGCACTTGCTCGCTGCTGCGACCAGAAAGAGCCATATACACAAACTCGCCGTTATATGAGTAGCACGCCGCGGCCTGCCCCTCGAGGTACACGTGTTTCTTCTGCAGTTCCACCAAGTCGACAACCTCAATCCCGCAATTATCCTCGGGCTGGTTCGCGGCTTTCTCGACCTTCTTGAGGATCTGCTGCTTGGGAATTTCTTCCCGCCGAGAGAAGGTCATGGGATAGAGGATAAGCAAGCGGCGGGTGATCCTGCCGTAGTCGTCAGTGAAGTGATGTATTGACATGGAGTCACCGACAAAGAGTGCCAACGACTTGTTCTCAAACAAGGCCCGGTTGAAGCGGGGCTCTCCTCCCATCGTGATGTACAAGGTTTTGACGCCAGCATCCTCCTCCAACCGCTTTTGCAATTCCTTCTGAAGGTTGACAACCATAATGTTGTCTTGGGACGCTTGATTGTGGCTTACAGCTGCGGTCGTCATCAGCTTGTTGTCCGTGGACTTGTTGTCCGTGTTGAAGAACGTAGCCTGAACGAACAGAGCAGTCGACATGTTAGCTGTACTTTTTTTAGTTTTTTGTGTACAAAAAAAACGATTCCTTGTGTACTCAATACAGATCTGAAAATGTAGACTTACGTATCGTATGCGGAAACACCGACTTCTCTGCTCTTA
The DNA here is from genome assembly GCF_000210295.1 of Trypanosoma brucei gambiense DAL972. Classification (NCBI taxonomy): domain Eukaryota; phylum Euglenozoa; class Kinetoplastea; order Trypanosomatida; family Trypanosomatidae; genus Trypanosoma; species Trypanosoma brucei. The sequence goes on from NC_026737.1 coordinate 259,893, forward strand.
GATCCCTTTTTTTCCTCTCTATTAAAAAACCTATTCTTATTTGATTTGAATGGTGGTGCAGCTAATGTCAAGCTTCCCTCAAGGAAGGGAATGGGAAGGAAGGGAAGGGGGAACAGAATCGGGTATAAAAAACAGGCGTACGCACGCATACACAGATGGAGATACCACACACACACACACACACACATTCTCAGGAGCTACAGGGGTAAGCAGCGACGGGACATGATGCCGTGCCGAGTAGGAGCATGCGCATGCACTTGCAGGGGGAAAGGACCGCAACGGATAAAAAAGGGCACGCTCTTCGCTCCACAAAGCAACATATGTCCCCGACAAACCGTAACCCACACCTTCTTCCCTGGTCACACGGCACACGGAACGCGTCACTCAAAACTCTTTTGTCATAGACACGAGATTACCCTCCTGCTCTGGTGATAATCCTAATGACGCCTCAGTGCCACGGATCTCTCTGAAAAAGGGCGGAACAAATGGTACCGCAACGCGGTCCACTTCCCAGGCCGAGAACATAATCGTGCAAGCAGTTAACAGCGTCTCCCGTGGTGAGCCCGACAACTTGGTTCCACTAGTTGTTGCAACCTGCTTTACACACAGCGCAAGTTCAGCCAGTATCTGTGGTGCCTTGGGGTCACATACACCGCGCTCAACGATTGTTTGAGCGAGGAAAGCCACAGCATTCACCGGGTCCATGTGCTCGGGTATTAATGATTCGGCTGGCAAATTGCTTTGCATGGAGCCCATATCCAAAGTTTCTTCTGGAGGCCCAATGTCAACATTGGGATAGTTCTTCTGCATCCGTATCCGTTCCTCCAGCTCGGAAGCCGGGGGTTTTCCGAGGATGCGGACCCGGTACGCCGCTCGCCTTTCATCTTTGTAAACCTCAAAGGGAGTACTCTCCCAGCGAGTGTTCCAGTGGGCTACCGCCTCTGCAGCAATGTTGGGGTCGTAGCCGAACTGGCGTTGAACCGCTGCAAGGGCAGACGGGTCTGGTTTCGATAGTGCATCTTCCTCCGTAGTGCTCTTTCGGCCCTTTTTGTACTGCGGCTTCTCCCTAACGCAGTTTGAGCATCGGCGCTGAAAATGCCGGTTGATAGCACCACATGACGAGCATTTCCAGTCTCCCAGGCGACATTCTGGGGGGAGCGTCCCTTCCTCACCCGGCGGGTGGTACAACTTGCAGTCATCCCCCCAGAAGCAACGGCCCTGGAGATAGTCCATGCACGGCTGTCCGTGATCGTTCAGTCCGTCTTCATCCTCTAGAGCCAACTCCTCCTCTTTCCACTGCCTCTCTTCCTCCTCCTTCTGCTTCAGAACCTCCTCTGGATGAGCCAAGGCCCAAAGACGGTCCTTCTTCGCCAGCCATATCGCATCCACAACATGCCGTGGGAACACACCCTCCCAGTGCTCTACGAGGCTTTCGTACTTGGGACCAAGCAAAGGGTCCTCATAAGGGATGTAATCCCGGCCTATATCAAGAATGTACTTACTTGCCGTGTAGCCGTACTTGTCACGGTCTTCTTTGCAAAGCTTGTCCAGCACGTACCAACAGGTTAGCTGTTTGCTCCCTGTCCATGACTTGATGTGCCGAAAGAGGGTCCCAACCACGAGTTCAAATGCCATTTCATTATTACCAACTTCGCGAGCAAGCTGTGTGCACTCATTCACTGTCTTCTTTCCCGGTTTCTCAACCGCCCTAAGTCTGGCACAGAAAAGCGCAAACCGACGAAGCGTATCGCGGTCAATCGATGGGGGATCTCGGAAGTACTCTTCGCCGCCACCGAACATCTCACCTTCTCGCAAAGGAAAGAAGAATGAGGGGTAATTTTTTGAAGGAAAAAAGGTAAGGTACGAGCCATGGGCAGGTGCACATCACAGCAAGGAAGGGACATAACGAGTGGGGAAACTTGCTTCGCTTGGCTGCACGTCCGTGCGACCAGATCAGTCAAATGGAGCAGGTGAATTGGTGATGACCACACACATGTTTTGCTCCAACCGTTTGGGCGATTGGACTTGGGGATACCATCCAAGGACATATATATAAAACGCGTACAGGATGATGAGCAAAGGGTAGCGTTTCCTATTATCATCAACGTGAAGAAGATAATCAAGGGACTGGGTGGGTGGGTAAAAGAAGGATGCAGCGTTAGGGGGTAAACATTGTCGGAAACGGAGGGAAGGAGGAAACCACACTTCCCCTTCCCTTTCCTTCCCCACACATCACCGCTCGTCTGATCCCCACTCCACGTGCAACCCTCCATATGTACCGTTTTCTATCTCGAGGCGGGTAGAAGCAACTCCCGCCGCTCGTTACGAAGGGCCTGCACAACGGCCTGCAGGTGTTCACATTTCTTCTTATAGTCATTCAAAGTCGACTCCAAGCACTCCTCGCGTAGGACCATGAGACCAAGCCTCTTCTTCAAATCACAAATTTCTCTGTCACGGTGCTGGACGGTTACGGCCTCCTCGTTGGCTCGTTGTTCCAATGCAATGATTCGGTCAACGAGACGCAGTCGGTCCTCCGTGAGTGCGGCTACGGCGACGCGTGCGTCCAAACGGGCCGCAGCACACTGATCTCGTGTAACTGTGCCACAGCCGGGTGCCATTTCTGTCGTTTGCGTCGTCTTGTCAGACACACTAGGCGGCTGCGTCGGCAAAAATTTGTTTACACTTGGCGTCGTTATTGGGAGCGACAGTCGTTGAACAACGTTCGGAGTCTTGTAGGTTTGCAGTGTATATGACCCATCACCCGCGCAGTCCAATGATTGCTTTCCGCTAGAGGTGAGACCGTCTGCCTCGGCCGTCATCACCTCATCAGGTTGTAGTTGTTGTGGCCCTTTTTCTCGGGTGCTGGGTTCGGAAACGCAATTTTTGTGTGCCCCCGCGTATGCCTGTTGAGGTACAGGATCGCCGAAAGGCTCTTCTATGGTTGTTGGACTCTTCTCTAAACGGCACCGCGCTGCATTTTCTCGGATGCGCAGCCGCCGGCACCAGTGGTTGCACACACTGTGCATGGTTCTTGAGCGATAGTAATTCTCAGCATACGTTATGTTGTTCATTTCATACGCGCGGTGCCTCCAGCGCATAAGTAGGGATCTGAGTTGGAAGTACCTTGGCAAGTAACGGGAGCGTGCACGCTCCAACCAGACCCTAAAAAGCACTCGCTTCCGCTCCGTGCGTGGGAGCAACTCTAGTGTCGTACATATTGAATGTGGCGTTGGACATGTGGTTGTAATGAGATTCGTTAACCTCTCTCGCACAAACTTGGAACACAGCATATTATTATATTTGTGCTTCGCTTTTGAGTTCCAACAGCGCAGCACGCGCTTCTTTACGTGCCTATTAATCAGAAAAGCGTCCTCATCATCCACCGCGGTTTCCTCCTTCCACGGTGAAGGACGAGGTGAGGGAGCCTTCTGGGGAAGCGGCATCGCAGAAGACGATAAACCCACATCCCTCTCCCCTTGCGATGCTGTCTGGGCCTCAGTCGGAGTATTCACAGTTCCTTCACTTTTTTCACTTAGTGGGCGTGGAGAGACATCCCGCGCCTCACTCCCCCGTTTTATCAGTTCCTTCTTCCTGCAGCTGGACATGACAGTTTCGGCCCGGCGGAGGATGGGTGAGATACAGGTCAGTGAAACCTCTTCATCATTAGCGTCCCCAACAACCAGGCCACCGGACGTAAATGTTTCGTTGGGCGCCAACATGATCTCCACAAGTTCCTCCTGCAAGGAACTACTTTGGCCCTTCGTTCCTTTGCTTGGTGTATTTGCCGATTGGTATGACAACGCGGGAGACCTTTCCTCTGACATCCCATCTTCACATCCTACACGATGTTGCCGTTGCTTGTGAAGCCTCCAATTATCAACCTTCGCTACTTGCATGAACCACAGTTTGTTCAAATGATCCACATCTACAACACTCAGTTCCTCACCAAGTGCATGCGCGATGTCAAGCAGCAACCCGCATATTCGATGGTCAAGGGATGTTGTGGCCCGTCGGAATACATCCTTTGACCAGTCCTTACAAAACGTGGTGAGTACCGCGTGCTGAGGGTGGTGAAGGACCAACGCATTGATGTCCCCCTGCGAATGGTTTGGCGACTGTGCCAAGAGGGAGGAGTCCGACCTGCAGAGGGAGTCGGAACCGACGCCGGTGTCATGGTTGTTAATATCGCATAACCGACATCGGCCGCTCATAAGGCGACGCACAAAGTGCGATGCGGCGCTGACATCGACAAGGGCCAGTAGCTGCGTTGAACATCGTGTGACGACATTTTCAACAGTCATGTTCACCGTGATGTCCTGTACAACAACACCCCTACGGCGAAGTTCATGGTGTAGATCAATCCGTTTCTTAGCCTCGATAAGGAAGGCCACAAAGCGCATACGTTGGACAAGCTCCCCCATAGTCACTTTCTCACGCTGAAGACACTGAGCGGCCCTCTCCACTTCCACGGCCGTAACGGGCCGCGTGTCCAGCTTTCGCAGACGGCAGTTCTTGGGCTGGAGGCTTTCGGGCCACGAGCAAATGCGCAACATATGGGCACGATAATGCGGAAGCTGCGTAACTGGATTGAATTCTAATGAGAGAAACTGGAGCAACGGCAACAGCGAGAGCCCCTCACAGTCTTCTATGCGCTGCACTCTGTTTCCAAGAAGCGAGAGCCGCACCACGCTCTTGAACTGAACAAGTCCGATGGTGGTTGTAATCCTATTTCTGGAGAGAAGCACTGTGTGAAGTGACACAGCAATGGCCGCGTTCATCCCTGCTCTCTGCACACCCACACGGCCACACCCCTTTGCAGCTGCACGCGCCCCTTGCGGGAGAAGCTCCGTAATTGCGTGCTGCACGGGAGGTGGAAGTGGTTCCTTCAGCAAAAGGGAAAGGAAAACCATATCAATGTCCACCTCCGTGATATTCTGCGAAACGCAGCTGAGCCGCTGGAGAGTGGAATCTATGACCTCGGGATTGAGCTGCACATAGCGGGAAAGGCGCATGTTGATGGAAGACTTCCTTTCTGCCTTCGCTGCGGGAGGCCACGCGTCGCGCGCACGTATGGATGTGCTCCCTTTTCCCCTGGATCGATCTCCACTTCCAATGCGGCGCAATCTCTGCTTTCCCCACGGTGAAGTACAGACCTCCGTACGGCGAGGATAAAATCCTCCTTTAGCTATCACACCACAAGCGGTGTGAGTGTGCGTGTGTGGAGATATAACATAACGGAGAGAAAAGATGAGAGTACAATGCGGAAAATGATGTTTCTGCGGTCGCCAACAAAAGTCCCCGCACTTAGAGCTTAAGCGTTAGATTGACATTTTCTCCCACACCTTTACGTTGGATTGGCAACATAATATATCACTCTTTTATGACAATAGAAAACGGCACAGTTCAGTACCACTAAAAAGAAACATGCCTCTTTGTAATGGTTATTTTTTGAGGTGAGGCGAGCAGAGGAGTGTTAGTGGGAAAAATTCAACCACGTAGCGACAATCTTAAGGAATCACTGCAACGTGACAGGAACACCATAGAGGGACCCATGCATCCAGTTTGTTTTTCCAGTCCTTTCTTTCCCTTCCGATGTTGGGTGTTTGACGTCCCCCTTTAGCTCCACCACTTTTTTTTTTGACCCCTTTCCTGCACCAAAGCCTCCCCACCCCCCATTTCCTCCTTCCCTTCCGCCGTGGTAAGAGCTAAGTGAAGGGAAATAATATGGAATGAAGAGTTCCACGGGTCCGCGCAGCGATAACCGGCACCGCACCACCCACCACCGGCGGTTTCATTGCACAGAAACAAATCTCTCCGCATTCGGACACAGACAACGAATACGTTCCGATCACAGTTCCACTCAGCGGCGCGCTGATTATACGTAAGCACCGTGTTAATTTACTACCCGTGCTCATTCTATGCTTCCGTCACATTTATCATTGTCGTGGGAAATAAGACAAAGGGCACGGCCCCCTTACATTATGGTAACGTTCCCAGGGTCAGATGAAACCCAAAACGCCAGATACCCCACACGTATGATGTGTGCAAGCCAATGCTTCACTCCCCCTTTTCTTCCTCTCTTATTTTTTGTTTGTTTCAAATAAAGGTAAAGATCGCGAGCACAGGGCGACCTTATCACACTTTCTCCTTCGCATCCTCCCTTACATTTTGAGATTGTTCGCTGCTGACTGGGGTGTGTACGGTCGACGACACCTTTCCCCTTCCGTCTCATATTAATTTTGTCGCATTATTTTTTTTCGTTTGTTTGTTTCGACTTGCTCTTTTCTTTTATTCAGTTATCCCCACTCTCCAACGAACATACGTCACTGCAACGGCGTGTTATTATTTTGCTATGATGTTGACGAGCGGGGCGTCCTCGTCGTTTTCGTCTCCCGAAGCAACCCCAGCTCCGTTCTTTCCTCTGGACCCGCGTTTTGAGCCACCCCGTTTCTTTTGCTTCTTCTTTTTGCCGCTTGCTTTCTTGCCTGTTTTCGCGGCTGATTTTTTGCTTCGGGTTTTCTTCTTCTTTGTACCACCCGCCTTCTTAGTGCTGCGCTTGGCACCACCCGACTTTTTGCTTTTTCCATTCGCCGTCTTCTTTCCACTCTTGTTCTTTGTACTGGATGCGCTCCCTGTCAAAGCACTTGGGATGACCCGCTTCTTAACGAACTCCTCATATGCCTGTATTTCCTCCGGTGTGCCATAGGTATTGAGCCACTGGTATTGAACCTCATCTTGCTCCTTGAAGAATTGTGTCGCTGCCTCCTCTACGGAGCCGTTCTCGCTCACGCTTTGGGCGCGCCTGAGGGTATCGATGGTCCTCTTTATGTCTTCTAATTTGTACTTGATCGATTGAACGGACACGTGGAAAGTCTTGGGGATGGAGCGCTGATGGTTACAGAGCTTAGCGACTTCCGTATTTGCCTTGTTGAAATAGACGAGTTTGTCCGAAAGGGAGGCCTTCGGGTCCACTGGCTTTTCCCTAAACCACTCATCCAATGTGATGGAAGCGTTGTAGGTACGGAACACCTTTGCAGACAGGTCCTTCAGAAAGCTCTTCAGGTAGTTGTTTAGGGTCGTGGGTGTCACTTTTCTGAAAATTTCGCTGTCCGTTCTTTTTATGAAACTCCCCAGAAGCTTGTAAACTTCTGGCAGGACGGTGACCTCATTCACGTACCGGATGGAGTCTTTACCCAGAAAGTCAAAACGCACCACATTATCTGGCCTTAACTCGATGTGCTCCTTGCGAAGGGAGCAACAACCCACAGTGTCCGCTTCCTCTTCGCCCTTTTCATGACCTACACGCAACGCCAATTTATCGATAAAGTATGTTGCTACAGCACGCTGCCTCTCCATCTCATCCGTCGACGAAAAATCCTTCGTATAGGATTCCCGTATATCATCAATGTGATTTTTCAGCTCGCGCGCTGTCTCGAATTTGGCATAATCCGACTGACCTTTCAGAGTTGAAGATGGCGCAAGCATCACATACTTGCACTGACCAATGGTGGGTTCGTACCACATCGCCAACCACGTCACATTCTGATCGTGCACAACCCCCTTCCACTTGTGCCCCGCTGGTGCTTGGGGAATCGGGGCTTCCTTGCCTATATTTAACACGACATCCTCGGGAAGTATACGTTTCTTCAGTTTCCCTCGCATTGGGTGCTCTCCACGTCCACGGAATAAACCGGGTGGCTCCACGCGGAAGTTGGCCACCTGTTCCTTCTTGCCATTCCATATACACCATTTATACGGCTCCGCCTCCTCGTCAGCAATACGTTTCAGTTCCTTCTTCTCTTCTCTTGTGCGACTCTTGCGCTTCTCCACCTCCCTCTGATGCCATTCATATATAGCACTGAAATCACATAACTCGAGGCAGCGAATGGGATGCTTCCGTTTATCGAGTATCTCCCTCCAGCTCTGAAAAAAGTTCCTACGGAACACTTCGTTGCGGTAATAGTCGTGCTCTCGTAGGACAGCGAACATTGTCGCCACCTCTTCCTCCTCTGGGGTCATCTCAAACTTTTGCTGATTGTAAAGAATAGGAATGCCATGCGGAACATATGCCGGGGGAAATAACACACCGTTGTGCAACAGTGTGTCCCACCGCTTTTCCCCCTTTTTTGTTGTTGTCAGAGTCCCCTGCGTCCACCATTCAGCTTCCCCATCGTTTCCACCCCCCTCCTCGTTTGCCAGCATAGCCGCCTTATTTTCATCGCCTTCTCTTTTCACAGCCCCTTTTGCGGGCCCCATCCCCGCGGCAACCATCTCCAGCTCATTTTCTTCTTCCTTTATGACAACTTTCTTGATCTTTTCCTCCGTCATATCTTCTTTCTTAACTACAACTCTCTTCCCATTAACCTCTTCATCTTTTACGGCAACCTTCTTTCCCTTCCCTTCACCACTCTTCGGCTTCTGTGCCTTAGCCATCACACCGAAAGGGGGAGAGATATTATGGCCACTGTGTTTTTCTCTTTATTTCTGTATGTCTGCACCTATCCCCACGGCAAGTTGCGTCGCAGGTGGCAGCGTAAAAACACTAACGTGTGACTTCAAAGGAAAAAAAAAAGCGACAGAGCTACCAGCCGAGTGGAAAGTGGTAGACGGAAATGGGAATGATTAAAGAGTATGATAGAGGCAGCACCTTACAAAAAAAAAAAAAAAGAAGCGTATAACACACAAAGGCACAACGTCGCCCGGTCTAATCCCAGCCGCCAGCGCACACCGCAGAGCCCCCGACGAGAGCACGTCTCCTGAGCTAATCCCTTTTCCTCCTTCCACCAAAGAAACCGAAGGGAAACTAAAGTGTTATTATTATTATTATTATTATTATTATTATTTTTTAACTCATGCACTTAATGTGCTCCAGTTTGAACAACAACAACAACAATTCCTCCTCTCCCAACCCTCTACAGGAAACCTTCAGTGTACGATTTTGAGGGAGCGTGGATAGCAGAAGAGAAGAATAAAATGGTCCGTTCCAGAGTGCTTGGAGATGATACAAGTCAACTTGCGAGTGACGGAACCACAGTCAATTCAGGCAACCATCAGATGTCACCAGTTTTTCCCCATACTCTCTGTCTATGTGCCCTCGTCAATGGGAGCCGGTTCAGCACCGTGAATCATACCACAGTCACACCAGCCCTGGTCAACAGGAATGGGGAAGAGAGTCAGGTATACTCGCTTCAGGACGGTCTTCAACCGCTCCACTTCGGTGGATGAGTAACTTGACTTTGTGTTTCCCTGCAGGTCAATTTCAATACAGCCCGTAATGGTGGCGTGTTGTCCATCCTCTAACTCCACGGTGCACACCCCGGTGCCAAGGTTTGTGACAACAGATGGGTAGAACTGTGACATCATGTGGTGAAAGCATTTTAGTCGAAAAAGACGATCATTTCCACAAACGTCCACCGGAAGCGCATCTGCGCTGCTTGCTGCATGTTCCTGTTGCATGAGCTTAATGAGAGCAATGCAAGTGACATCCGCAAGGAGGTCGTTGTGATGGCTCGAGGTCCAATTCACCGTGACTGTCGTCTGAGATCTCGTGCTCTGCTGAACATCAACCCAAACGTCTTTGGAAACCGTAATCTGCGTTGCATTTCCCGCACACTCCTGCTCCTGACCACCTCCTATGGCGTTGGCTGTATCCCCTCCTTCCTGCTTCTGCTGTTCATGCGGGGTTACGTCACTGAACATTTGACTCTGCGCGAAGTACCGCTTCAGCATTTCGAGCACTTCGTGCGGAGACTTGTACCTTGGAAGCGGCAGAACTATGGCCTGTTGGATTTGCGCCACGTCCAGATCCGTGAAGTGCGGAATATCGGTTGGATGCACTACGCTATATGTGTGATGTCCGGACATTAGTAACACCCCGCTAATGAATTCGCCATCGCGAGGTGGGTTACGGGCCAACGTACCTAATACCTTGGCTGTTCGTTGCACACTAAAGGGTATACGAATGGCTTCTTGGTTTTTGGTGGCGTATACCTGCACCCCGCGGTCGGCAAAGTCTTGTTGGAGTTTGTTTTTCAGTTGCCCCATTGCCCCAACGTTGCCATGTACAAGAATGACATGTTTTGTCTTGGGTAGAGCTTGGATGAAGTCGCGTGTCTGTCTGCCATCGGAGTGAGCGGAGAAGGAGACGGATTGAATTGTTCTCATACGGAGAGGCAGGACCTTTCCGTCTGGCTTGGTGATTTCCCTTGGTTTTGAGAGAATGTCCTTGGCGATGGTCCCGTCAACGCAATAGCCAGCAACAATAATGCCATTCCGTTTGTCACCGCACCACCTTTCAAACAGTTCAAGTGATATACCCGACTGTAGCATACCAGGAGAAGCCAACACAACGCATGGCCCGGTGTCTTCGAAGGAGCGAGTGTCGAGAAGTGACTGAATATACTTAAACACGAAAGGGTTTCGGTGATTTTCGTGTTGCTTCTTCACTCGGTCATTCATAGCACTGACAAATGTCTGGTACAGCTTCATGCATCGCTGGGCTAGCGAAGATGCGTAGTAGATGGGTATGTGTTGCAACTCCTTGTGTGCTTCCCAATATTCTTCAAGTATGAGAAGAAGTTCTTGCGCGCGGCCCAGAGCAAATACTGGTACCAAACATCGTCCACCCCCCTTCACGACATCGTGCACCCACGTCGTAAACAGGGATTCCCGCTCTTCACGTGACTCCAGTTCGCGTATACCATTTGTACTCTCTGCAATGAGAATATCGGGCGAGTACGGTGGAACTTCAGCTCCCAGAAGGTGACGGTCGGGAACACGTGAGAAGTCACCTGTATATAATAGTTTCATCCCCGCAATATCAACCATGAAAAGTGCAGCCCCAAGAACGTGACCGGCATTGAAAGGCTGGAAATGAATACCGTTCACTGTCACCTCTTCGTGGTATTCCACTGTTTCAATCTTTTCAATGGTACTTTGGAGCCACTCGTTGTTCACAATGTCCTCGGCACTTGCACCAATGCGCAGGAAATCGTTCATCACCATTTTATAGAAAGCTTTTGTTGCGCTCGTCATGAAGATGCGCCCCCTGAAGGAAGTCTGCTCGCAAAAGTACGGCAGTGCTCCACAGTGATCGAGGTGAAAGTGAGTGATGAGCACAAGGTCAATTTCGTCACAGCGGATGCTGTCAAAAAATGGAAGAGAATCTAATCCGCTCTTCGCCGGGTGGTTCCCGCAGTCCAGCATAACGGAGCGGCCCTTGTAGCGGACAACCACACACGAACGGCCGACTTCCCCGCCGCTGCCGATCGGTAGAATCTCCACCTCGTCTGTGGATGGCGGCGCGGCGGCCGGTTGAGGTCCCGCTGCAAGATGGCGTGGGGAGGAGCTGTCAAGCACATGTACGCCGGGTGCGCTGTACGCCGCGTGTGAAAACATGTCCGCTACCGCGTGTCTCAGAAGCTAAGCGTTACTACGTGCACTAATGGAAAAACAACAATGTCAACAATGAAGTAGCGAAAGCGACGATAGTGAAGGAACTTGGGCACCCCGATGGAGAGGGTCATATTGACAAAGTCATATATATATAGAGAGAGAGGTAGTGGAGTAATGAAGAAGAGTTGAATGCCATGGTGCACAAGTTGAGTGTCTTTTCACGGGTTTGCACCCTAGCGCGAAGATGTATGGAATTCGCACCAATTCTGTCGCGTCAGCTTCAGCGTTTCGCCTCTACCCCGTGTCGTTCCGCTTGGTGGAAGTGTAAATGGCGCGTTGTACAGCCATTGATGCGTACGGTTTCCCCTGGAATTCCTCTAAAACACACCTCTTCAGCGACAGAAGTGCGTTAACCTTTTTCTCGATGGTGACGGTTGACGGAACCGTGCACGCACGTAAATGCAACGGTGCTTTTGTTTCCATGCTAGTCACCTTCATGTAGACATCATCTGCTACAACACAACTTCGAAGCCTCCTTGCCCCATTTCTGGCCTGAGCGAGGGTGTCGCAGTAATTAGATGTCGCAATCGCGGACTGTTCCCCAGTTTGATTCGCCGTTCCTTGAACCGATAATATCATATCCAGGGACCTTTCTGTGTATTCATGACCGACGTAAATTAGGACATCGTCCGTGTGTATAATATCACCGGTTGCGGGGTGCACCCATGTGCGATTATTGTTGAAAATGTCCACAGTTTCGAGTGTTTCATCGACTGATGTAGCCTCAAAGAGGGCACCGCAACCCCCACAAAATACGCAGTCACCTGTGAAGAGTGCAAGCCGCTGCGGCAGATCTTCCTTTGGTAGCGCGTCTCCAACCAAAAACATAACGGACCCGCTGGTGTGGCCCGGGGTCGACAGCACCACGACTTTGGCACCACCACCTGCAACAATCAGCTCATCACTACCCTTAATTAATTTATTGCAGGCGTGCGGCCTGTCCACCTCTGAGCCGTAGATGTTAAGCTCCGGGGAGAGTAGCGCGCGGCACCTCTCACTACTGGATTGTGACAGGGCACGCATCTCCATGTTTCCACCAGCGTGGTCCCAATGCTTGTGGGTGGTGAGGATGTCTGTTATCATAAAATCAATTTGCGTGAGGTTCCGCACAACTTCCAGCATATTAAGTACAAGCGTTGGATCAGCAGGATCAACCACGGCGCACCGCTTCGTTTTGCAACTCAGAATAAAGTAGGCGTAATTATCCAGTAGCACTGGCACCGGCATAACAAACACACCGTCATAGCATCCTTCCCGGCACTTCTCCCCAAGATGCTTCAGGTCCACCGTCCCGCCACCCCGCGTATGAAACTCGGAACCTTTCAACACATGAGGGGGGAAGGGACATCGGGTGATGATGTTCCCGCTAAGACACCGCACGCCGTGGCGGTAGTCCGAATGCGGGACAGAGTAACGTTTGTGTATGAGGAATCGCAGCCACCTATAACCAACGAGCTCAGAACAGTAAAGATTGTACAAACACACGAAGAGATTCAACCTGAACCAAACAGGGGGGAAGTACGCGTTGGCTGGTATGAGTCCCAGCAAGCAAGCTGCAGCGGTGCCGATGACAAGTTGCGTAGCGCTCGCAATAGACGTAACGTAGAGAAAAATAATGACCGCAACCATGAGAGACGGCCCGACGAACTGCTTCACGCTTTCCATCATTGCCGGAGACTAAGCGGAGAGTTGGCACCTTCCCCCTTACTACTACTACGTTTAACTGCGGGTGCTTATCAAAGAACAAACTGTGAGTGCGGGAGGCGTGTGAATAACCAACTGGCAAAGGTCCAGTCGTGCATTCATGTTGTTCCCCCCTCTCTTTTTGCTGTCGATAAGGGCAATTCTTCCACCCACCGACCACCAATACTCAAAGGCAGCGCCTCCGCCTCATCTGCGGGTCATTACAACTGTGCCACTGACCACTGGAACGTTCATCGGTCGTATAGCATTATGTTCGAGATAAATCTAAAACGAAAAAACACCTGAAAAATAACTGATTCCTCCCTAGCTTGTCTATCACATCCCCCTCCACCACTTGAACCTAAACAACCAGTTGAAAAAAAAAAACAACTTCCTCAACTAAATAATGCGTTAAAAGGACCACAAACCCATTTCCCTTTACTCGTCGTCTTCGTGTTACGTTTCCCCCCTTGCAAAATGCGCCCCATTGACTTAGTACCTCTTTCCACCTCTCTACCCGGGCTCAGCGGCCTTCGCGAACGTGAAAAAACGAACCAACTGGCTATCACACACAAGGAGGATCCTGCTATGTTTTCCTTTATCCTCCCTGCCTTATTCACTTTTTTTTTTTTTACATTTTAGAACTGGGAAGCACAAGGATACGCTGCCGTCCCTTCCATTCAAACTGGGGCTGCAGCTTCACTCGCTTGGCAATGACACCGTGCTCGATGCAAACAAACTCCTTGTACCCGTCTGCCGGGAGGTCCTTCAACTTCTTCGACTTCTCCACGTGAGGGTTCCATACGACGACGTCTGGAAGGTTTTCTCCTGAAACGTGGACCGTGTGCCCCTTCATCGCGTCTACCAGAAGCACGGCACAAGCCTGGTTGAAGTATGTGCGGTCCGTTTCCTTCTTTATTATCCACAACCGCCTTGGCGGGAGCACACCCTGGTGGGGAGCCATGTTGTTAACATATGAGGTCATGTTCACCCCCTCCACCACGGTTTTCTCCACATTTCCCACCGCGAAGTATGTGTGAAACGCGAAGGTAAACTCCGCCACGCTCGTGGGATGCTGATTCAATATTTCCATCTGCAGGTCTAAATGACTGTTGCTGAATGTGATTGTGTAGAGAAGTGCGACTGTTTCGGTTTCGGCCGACGGTGCCTCCGCAATGGGGGCCTCAGCAATCATGCCGGAGTCGTGTCCAAGCAAATCGCGAAGAGGCACGTTGAGTGTGAAGGAAGCAGAACCATTTGTTACTTCCTTCACAGCCCACATACGAACGCGCGCGAAGCCATGTGGCGGCAGCGGTCCCATGTTTCCAAACTGCGGAAAAACAATTGGGACACCACCGCGTATGGGAATTCCCTTCTCATAGACGGCTTTGGAGCTGGTGTACAAGAGTTCTGTGCCCTCCTTGTTGCGCCAGTTGGTGAGGTGGGCGCCCTGCAAATGAACTAAGATGGAGGAACCGTCATCGTTTCGTGCCACAATAGGAGATTTCGCCATATGTTCTTCTCTCCTCTTTTGTGTATAGTTCGGTGGTTTATATGAACGATAATAAAACAAGACAGTGATGATGCCGATAACTGAAACTGACCAATAATTTTGATGACTGCTAGTTGTTTTTTTTTTTACCTTTTCGATATGCTTCGCTGTGGGGAATAGGGATGAAGCAAGAAGGAAATGTATGCGTAAGGACAGGAAGAGAAGAAAACAATATACGTCAAGCAATATTTGCACAAACACCAGAAAAGGTTGGACCTTAAGAGACCCGCTCCAAAGGTAACGACAGGCAGGTACGCAGGATAAAATAAACCACCGTTAATATATTAAACCCAGTTCCCCCAACACTAAAGCGGTCACGGCTCCTCGCCTACTCACAGGTGACAGTACCAACTGACTACAACACCGTCAGTCACTGCATTTGTTCTCTTCAATCTTCAGACAAGGAAGAACTAGAAAAACGGGTAAGGCGGTGGTGGCCTACGCTTCATAATGTTTTTAATCTTTTGCTTGCACCACGAGTCATGCTGCTTCTCAGCCAAGAGGTAGTCGCTACGGAATTTCTTTGCCTGCGCCACGGGTAATGCCATCATTGTTTCGTTGTGTTTAACAATACGTTCAACATCTGTTCGCATGTGATGATCTATAAATGCCGCGACTTCAAGACCAATGGCCACTAGTTGCTTCACCGCCTCCTCATTTGCTTCCTCTGAATACTTGTAGAACTCAACAAGAACACGATGACGTGACCAGAAGAGTTTAGAGCGATCATGAAAGTAAGCGGCCCGAAGGCTCTTCATGAGTTGCCGATAGCAATGCTGCTGCGGAGTCCAACATGAGGTGATCAGCGATGCTGTGCTCGGAGCAGACACCACCGCATGACATGCCAATGTGGAGCTGCAGTTCATGTCGCTATCTACACCAAACGACCGGGAGAAAATGGAAAAACAAAGACAACGAGGTAAGATATTTAAATGACTAAAGGTTACAGGTTGCAAGGAATAAGGGAGGCCGATTGCAAATTTGTGAAGGAACTTTGTATTTCATTGGAACAACAAACGATTCCGACAAACCGGCGCACATCACTCCATCGGTAAACCCGAGGCGATGACCCTGCTGCCAGCTGCGAAACATCTTCACAAACCCATGACAAAAAAGAACTCACAAGTCTAAAACATGTGTGAGAGGTCCTTGCGACTCCAACCTCAGCCCCTGCCGGTTACCCCACGTGCCATTAATAACCCGCCCACTTGAACCTACCGCCGATCCGACCAGCGGAACCCCATTTGAGTCAACAGTAGTTGAGTCAACCCCCCGCGCCTTCCTCATGAGCTGACAAAACTGGTTGTAGAGTAACTCCCCTTCACTTTTCCCCACCAATGCATGAAACTGCACATTCCGACCCTTCAATTTTCCCCCAAGTGACGCCTGTGGTACGATAAGCACATCAGCTGAGGGGAAGCTGCTTAAAGAGTCGGAAGATCGTGGCAGCGCATCAGATGACGACAAGTTATGAAAAACGTTTGCTGTAAGAATAACATCCACAGCATTTTTCAGTGCGTCTTCACTCACGGCGCCGATAAATGCAATGTAAATAAGGGCTCCACGACCGACGGACCCGTACCGCTGTTCGTTGTCAAGAAGAAGCGAAGCCTTCTCTATCGACTGGAGTGCTACACGAACGGTCATTCTTATGTACGATATGATTGAGTACTATTAAATGCTAAAAAAATCCGCAGTGATGAATGATGGGAGGCAAAATGAAAAAAGATGACCCATCGACTCAAAGGGGGGAAAAGTTAAAGGTAAAGGTAACGGAATAATAATTGATGCGTTAACATCCGGCGTTCACCCAACGAAAAGACAAAAAAATCCAACAAGATACTCGTTGCAATTAAAAGGCAAACGGCACTTTGGCCATGAGCTCCCACCTCCCCACAAAAAAAAAACAACATCCAAGCAATAATAAAACGAGACGAAACATATAATATATATATATATATATATACTACTGAAACAAATAGCGAAAAGAAAACGCACCGCAATCATGCAGTTCCCCCTCTCCCGCTTTATAACTTCAACAGGCATGCGGGAAAAATAAAACGGTAGTCTAATTTTGAATGCCTTAACATCGCCGCAAGTCCACAAGGCCTAGGCCAAATTTTATGCGAGATATTCTCATAATCCCCGTGGTTTCATTAGCCGGCTACTTGTGTTTAACACACATGCAACGCACTTGCGTACACGTGTAGTGGTTGCCAAGGGAACACTCATCAGAAAGTAAAAGAATAAAAACAAAACTAAAAACTGCATTGAAACAAAGAAAACTGGCAGAATGGAATTCTCCACTTTGTAGACAATCTTATGAGTGTGAAATACGACGCAGAGAAGGTTGCCAGCGACGTGTGTGAGGAACTGGTACGTAGAGCCAGTAAAAAAAAAATGAAACAAATATTAAATTCGACGTACCGCTCGAAACCTAAGTAAATAACAAAAGGACACCAGATAGAGTAGTGAAAAGCTAAAGCCAACAACAACAAAATATATTCTAAGCACGGGAAACCGCAGACACGAGCTGCAGCGTGACGCCGCGGCTAACAAAAAGGAAGAAAAGGGGGAAAGATGGGCCATACGCGGCCCAATCAAATAAAATTAGATAGCGATAAGCTTGAGGATCAAAGCCTCAGCAACGGCAACCCTTTCACTCTAGACAGAGATGCACGAAGGGGTGTGAAACTAAACGAGTTTTTTTCTTCTTACAATTAAAAAGGGAGAAATGAAAATGTTTATACGAGCAACTTCGCTCAACAGCGCCGCCTCCTCCAAGCAAATACTATTCTCGCCATAAAGACCAACAAGACAAAGAAACCGTGGGGAGCAAAGCACCTCAAGGATTACCTTCGACCTCAGGCAGCGCGGTCTTGCGGTAGCGTGCGTAATACAGGACTGTTATTGCTGCAGTGATGGCAACCAGCAAAGCATCCACCGCTCCAAGAGCAATGAGTGGCACTCTCAAGCGGAGCATACCCGATACCATTCGAGACTGCTGCGTCACATCGGCGCCCTCGTCGTGTCCTCCTTCATGGGGCTTCTTCGCACTTTCATTACGACCTTCGTCGTTGTCGTCATCATCTGCTCTGTGGCCTTCTGTATTATTTCGCGGGGCAAGAAAGAAGGTGACGTTAGATACATCGCTTGCGATAAAAAGGTGCCTGGAGCCCGCGCAGCTTGTGTGATGGACACCTTCTTCTGTTGTACAGAAGTCAACAATTTGTGTTGTCACAACTAGTTCTGAGATATTGTTGGATTTGACGCCAACCGTATGCATGGCGCGTCCGACGGCGATGTTTCCACTAAACGCTTCTCCCAC
This sequence comes from Trypanosoma brucei gambiense DAL972, assembly GCF_000210295.1. Classification (NCBI taxonomy): domain Eukaryota; phylum Euglenozoa; class Kinetoplastea; order Trypanosomatida; family Trypanosomatidae; genus Trypanosoma; species Trypanosoma brucei. The sequence continues at coordinate 277,910 of NC_026737.1, forward strand.
CGTGGTGACATTTCCATGGCATTTGAACGTTACCTTCACTGCGAGGCGCATTCTCTCAACCACCCGCTTCATTAGCTTACCCAACTCCTTTGCTTTCGCCCCGTTGGTCCAAACTGACCTCTTAAGAATATGCCACATCGCATTTGTGAGCGGCGTGTATGCATGTGTGCCGATGCGTACAGAGACGTCCTGCCCATGAGTGACGCAGAGAGCGATGCCAACACTGCCAGGGTCGTTACGCACCTCGCTCGTGCAGTTCGCAAGTTGCTCAACTGCCATTGCATTCGCTGATGATTGCTGCACGGGGAGGGCAGTGTTCCTCAACTCCGCTACAGGGGGTAAAACCAGCAGTGTGCCCGCCTGCACCACAGGTGAGTCGCTATACTTTGGGTTTACCACCTTCGTGCTGAAGTTGCACTGGTCTCCACCGAACGCCGCTGAGGTGTCCAGACTGATTGTAGTATTCGATGTGGTGAAGATGTACGTGTTGCGCTCCACTGGGAGGTCGACAAGCTCAGTCTTGGAAGAATTACTCTGTGTGGATGTTATGACTGCTTTAAACTCCGTTAGCCCCTTTGTGCACTCAATCAGCACTTTTACTTGGTCTCCATCCTCAGCATTCGGTGGCGCTTTCACCACAAGCAAAGGCACCAACTGGCCATTGTCCCTATTGGCAACCCTGACGCCCATCGGCCCGCCAAGCCACTTCCACTTAGCTTTTATTGGATACCGCCCCCTTTTGGTCATGCAGCCCATGAGGGTTGGGTAGGAGGCACTGCTGCAGCGACAACCACCCTCACCGTCGCTGAAGGATCCCGGCGGGCAGACGACACACGGCTCTCGTGTGCTCCAAAGGTTTCCACTCGCACGAGTAAAGCCCCACGGACATGGCGTTCCTGCATAGGATTCCATCCCTTCTCCTCCAGCGACCCACTTATATTTGCTGGGAGGTGCTTCATTGTCGGTGGATTTCATTCGAGATTGGTTATACGCCGGTGAATAACAATCGAAGAGTGAGGGTTGCGGCGGCAAACCGTCCCTACCGGTGATGCGGAGGATACTACGAGTCACGCATTCGGCGAGTGCCAGACCGCCCCCAAACCTCCCCGTTTCCGCTGAATGGTCGAGTGTATAATTGAGAATGTATGCGAACTGCTTCATGGTGTAACTGCGGTACTTGGGACTCATTGTAGTTACGGTGCTAAGTTCCTCGAATCGAGCCCAAGGCCAGAGTGTTTCCGTATTAGCTTCACCCGTTATGTTTTGATACAACAGACGTACAGGGAAGTCATCGTGTAGCATCATTGCAACGGCAAGCGACACCGCTGCGCAGGGGAGGTGACTAACATTAGGATAACGCTCCTTGCTGCTCTCGTTCACCTTTGTTCCACGAAAGAAGGTTAGCAACTCTGAATACGAGCGACCGTGAACGCCAGGGATGTACAAATTACGATCTGTTATAGGCATCCAATCGTCTATCCTTTCCGCAACGTTACAACAGACGTCCATTGAAAGCAAAGTTCCATTACCGACGGCTGTGAAGGTGGGAACCTGGCGGTCCACTTTCCCAATGGACGTCTTCAGCCACTGCTTAACAATTTTCCATTTTCGCATTGCGGCAGAATAGGCTTCCTTCACCATCTGTGTCCCCCTAGCGCTCACGGCGTGGCGAAAGGCTTGCTGGTCCTCTTCGGTAGTGTTCAGCTTCCACCCTCGACGTGCAATTTCAAACAACTCAGCCCCCGCCTTGTTGAACTCCTTGTTTAACCGAATAGCGCGGCGCAACTCCTCACGCTGCGGGCGGATGTACAAAATATCTTCAACAAGAACGCTAGCCCCGTTTTCAAACACTTTTGTCGATTCGGCCACCGGACTCCTCTGGTTCACACGGTACGCCCAATACATTGTGGAGCTCTCAATATCCATTCCGCACTGTTTCGGCAGCGACTGCAGCGATGCGGCACAAACTTCTCCATCGTCGTCGTACTTCGTGTAGCAGCCCTCTACCATATTAAGATCCAACATGGTGCCGCTCCATGGCATCCCTTGTTGCACCCTTCTGTGCATGCTGTCTAACTTCTTCAAAGTAATGGGAAATACCATACGCGGTGTGATATTGGCTGTTGTTCCGCACACCGCCGCCCCACTCTCGCCGTTGCCTGAAGTGTAGAGGAGTCCGTCATCATACGCCAGTAAGGGCGCGATGTTTGACTCTACAAGTTCTTCCACTTCCGGCACAAATCCATCATAGTGCAGAATATCCACAGCCTTCACGACGACGCTGCCAAACAACAGAAGCAACGCGAGGGACGGTGACATCATGATGAAGTAAGCGAATAAATTTCCACGTGTGTGTCTCGTTAACGAGATCTCCTCTCTCCTCGTATTAATGCACTGTTAAGGCTGTGCTTCTTATATATGCCTCCCACCCTAATTACACTTATCTCAGGAAATCTGGCGGGAAGGCAGAAAAAGGAAATAACATGGAAATGACTGAATGTGAAGCGCACGGTGGTAGTAATGGTAAAGCAGCAATACAAAAATAATTTTCAGCTACCAGCGGTACAAAGCAATACGCAAAACCAATTTGAAGAAGCCATCTAAACGAATCCACAAAAGGAAAAAAAATAATGAAGTCAAAGAGGTGAGAAACAATACCTCTCTGCATGTCGGGTTAGGGTTAGAGTGCGCGGGTGCACACATTATAATAGCATATAAAACAAATATTTCTGTGAGGAGTGTATAGTGGGTGGAGCGTGTTTATGATGACAATAATAAAGAAATAAGATATATGTGTCCACAGCAAGAGTGGAGGTCCGCCGCTAGTGGGTTAGGGTTAGGGACGGAGGTTACTCCTAGTTCTTCCTCGCCTTTCGCTTACTGATGTGAGTTCATGCTTGCCAGCAAAATGTTACGCAGGTCCTCATTTTCCTCCTGTGCGCCACTTTAAGAACTTTTCCAGCTCTTCCGAAGTGGTAGTGGGCGGGAATTCACGGAGCGCGCACTCAAAATTCTCCCTACACACTGCCGGTACGTGTAGTGCCGCCGTAGGCACAGTTTCAATTGGTCGCGCGCCTTCTTCATCTTCGTCGCAAAGTACGTACTGCGGGCTGCCGCTGCTCGACTTTTGTGAAACCAATTCATTGTCAGTCGGGGCGCTGTTACTCACAGTAGTGGTGGAAGGTCTGATAGGCTTTGCATACCCCGCCATTGAAATCTTCTGTATAGGTTCCATGACGGCACGTCGCGTTATGCGGCAAATATCTGATGCTGAGTATCCCTCAGTGGAGTTGACGAGCCACTGGATGTCCTCCTCACCAAGTTCACTTGGCACATGCCGCAGTTCCTCAACAATAAGTCGGAACCGCGCCGCCGAGGGCGGAAGCCCCACAAAGACGAGTTGGTCAAAACGCCGAAGAATAGCGCTGTCAAGTCCCCAAGGAATGTTGGTGGCTGCTATAAGCGTGATTCCATCCACATGCGATTTTTGCATGCGCAGAAGCAGTTCAGTTTTTACTCGCCGAGATGCTTCGCTCTCCCCGGCCCCGCCCCGTACGCCACCTATCGCGTCGATCTCGTCAAGAAATAGAACGCAGCGGGGGAAGGAGGCGGCCACCTCGAAAACGCGCCGCACCTGTCGCTCCGAATCCCCAATCCACTTGCTCAAAATGTCTGCTGATGACACGGTAAGCAGTGGTGCTGCATACTCAGCCGCGGCCGCCGCAGCAAGCAGCGTCTTGCCTGTACCTGGTGGGCCGTAAAGGAGAATATGCCGGGGCGGGTGCCGTTTACCTTGAAACAGATGAGGGAATCGTAGTGGGAGCACCGTTGCTCGTTTCAAGGCAGCAATGGCGTCCTCACAGCCACTCACGTCAACCCACCGGACCCTGTTGGTATTTCCATGCTCTTTGAGCCCATCGACACTTCCCGGTGGGTACAAAATGGCGGCTCCAAGCTCCTCCACTTCCTGTTCACAGCTGGAGACTGATGGTTTTGCCTCCATCTCGTACTGCTGAAGTTGCTGGTGTTGTCGGTGGCTAGAGGGAAAGGTTCCGTCAGGTGGAAGATCAATAACTCTGAGAAGGGTACGGGAAACGTGGGCGTAAATGGCGCAACGATGCGGCGAATCGTCATATGCTTGCATTAAAGAGGAACACTGTAGTATGGCGCGCAGTATTCCTTGGAGGCGAATGATTGCGTCCTCACCGGCATTTCGGAAGTGACTGTATTGCAGAAGCAATTCGCGCGCCTCCGTCACTAACTGTATGGCCTCTTCTGCTTTCTTCAGGTTGAAGGAATCTTCCATGGCCGATCGAACTTCCAAGGGCGAGAGTTGAGAAAAGTTGTCGTTGTTGTTCTTGTCACACCTTCTTGGAAAATCTATTATTTGCCTGCCCTTTATCTGTGAATGTTTTTTTTTTTTGCCTCGCTAATGTAAGTGCACGTGAACGCACGCATATTATATTCGTTGGTGAAGGTAGGTGGGAGAGTTTTTCATCAGAGGGATATCCACACAATCAAACGTAGGCGGGGAATATTCGAAGAACACTTCACATTTGAGAGAGAGGCAAAGTGTAAGGAAGAAGCGATGCAACATCCACAACCGGCCCATTAAGCGGTGACTATCGCACACCCCCACAAATTCAAGTTTACTTTGCCCCCCTCACAGAATCATTCGCGCCCCCGCTGGCTCGATAACAAACTGAGAGTACGTTCGATTGCCTCTAGGCGTTTTTCTAATCTCTGCATCATCTTCTCGTTTTCCTGCCGCACAACTGCCCGCACCACCTCCGTCAGCCTTTCCTCGTCCAAGCCTGCTGCTCCACTTCGTCTCCACGGTTGTGGAATCTCAGATACCAGTGTAAGATCCCCAATGGTGCGCACTGTTACTTTCTTCGTTTCTCCTTTCGGTCTTGCATCATTACTAACATCATTAGAACCATGACAGCCATCAAGAAGCTTCCCTGAGAGCAGGAGCAGAGCATCCGAAGTGTCAAAGGGCCACACTAACCCAGCCAAAAGACTGGACTCATGCTCAACACCAACAGAAGCCCGTGGCTCCACTTCACAATTTTCACATAAGCCAAACACAATTGCCCGCTCGCTATCAAACAGGCATAGCTCTCCCCCCAGCTTCCCTGGAGTTGTGTTCCGTGGGCGTCGGATCGTGGCGACCATGGTGGCGTCCCCCCTAAACATGCTCAAGGCGTTTTTGCACTCCAGAGAGGTCGCGAGGAAAATTTGAGCATCAATTGTGGTCTCTGGGCGCAGCGCTTCAGCACTCCCCTCTCTTTTACCTGCCGGAACATCAGTACAACTCGTGTTTCTTAATACATGCAACTTATCTTGAGCAACCGAAACAACTAGGATTTGTGGCACCGCTGCTGTCGGACTTAACTGCGGCTGCGTTACTAGTAGCAACGAACTAACGCTTTGCGGACGACCAGAGTCCAAACGGCAGACATCGTTCCACGATGGGAGCACAGACGAATAGTGTGAAGCAGTCGAGTCGCTTACGGTTTCCATTACGCAAAGGGGGGTGCCGTCTGCCATCTTCAGGGAAAGCGCACCCCGCTCTGCCTGGTCCTCAGCTCCAGTGTTTCCCAGTGCGCAAAATGTGACAACTCGTTCCACCTCCTCACCGCTCGTGGCAACACTAACATATTGCACACCAGCGGAGATTGCCATGTAGCGGGTGGTGGGTCCCATAAGGAGCGACCGAATAGCAATAGGCTTCTCTTTGACAGACGCCCATTCAAATAGAACAACGCTTCCAAGCGTGCACCCAAGAAGAACCGCGGGACATCCGTGGCAGTCTGACAAACCGGAAATAAGTTGAAAGGCTCCAATAGATAGCTCCCGGTGTTGATGACTCGCAGCCGCGGCGCCACCAGAAATTGCGAACGCATAACTCTCTGTCCGTATGTGATCAGTGGTAACTATGACTGCGTATCCGTTAACTGTCAACGCGCACACATCAATCGCGTGCTGCGGGATGCGGAGCAAGACGCTACTGTCACCCTCACACGTACCATCGCCGCCGTCATCATTCTCGCTATCGTTTTGCGCATTAGACGGCTCGCACAAGCCCGAGCGAAGGCACACCACCTCACCAACAGAGCTCATCACGGCAATTGTCGTTCGACCAGCCCACACCACTTTGGAAATGCCCTGCGATGGCTCAGCACTGAAGTTGAAAGTGCGCCGTGCGACTGTCATTGAAGAAAGTTCTTCCCCGCAGCCGGCGGTCGTGACGGTCATGACTGTAAGCTCTACTTGAGAAGGCACTTCCGGATTCAGGCTTGCAACTGCCAGGGTGTTGAACGAGTGGTCGCCCTCCTGCGACGTAGAGGAGGAGGGCGCCATTGCCATAATTCCGGCATTCGCACGTACGCGTGGGCCACCCGCCGGGGGAAGGCGAGCAATACCCCGCAATCGCTTCACCGGAACGGCAGTCCCCCTCTTCCCGGTTATGTGGGAAACTGGCGCCCCTCCCGAAGTAAGGAAGGAAAACATGCTTGGCTACGCGCACGAGTGACGATGGGAGTGAGGCAACGAGAGCAGCAAAGACGGTTGACAAATTTAAAAGTTGGTCATCTGTTTCCTCACTGAACGCACATAAAAATCGACCAACATCACCTCCCTGCCTCACTAAGAACGAAATAAATTCACAGTTACGAAAGGAAACAGAACACGATAAACATGGGTAGACGTGTGGAAGTCCAAACAAACAAACAAACACGACACACACGCGTCCACAACATTCCGAGCAAATGCACCTCCCGTTTCCAGAGCACGTTTTTTTTTGTTGGCATGGATCCGACTGAAGGAGCGCCCCACTAGTCAATGAAATTGCACCACTACGTCTTATGATTTCACCTTCCTATCGCAGGTAAGGCATCCACAGGTGAATATTGGCAAGCAACGCCCCCATACACAGGACCGACTGCTCCATTTTGGGGCGTGGGTCCGCGCTCCAAAGGGGTCACACCGCGGGCACCCGCCGAAAATTCAAGTTCAACACACCTTACCGCAATTTATGACACGCCTCAACTAAGTTTCGCGCCCACGGGTAATTTATGCACCGTCTTCGTGGCACGCTCGGCCTTCTCCTTGAGCGCCTCTTCGTATGCTTGTCGTCTCGACAACTGAAACACAATCGGCTCACCTGGCTTCGGGTTGCGGGGGGAATGAAGCGCCTGAAGGAAAGCTCCCGCATGATCCATCAGAAACCGCTGCTTCTCCGGATCCGTCTCGCGGCAATGCACATGCCACTGCTCCATCAGCCGCCTCTGCAGGAACTGGCGGGCGTGACGGGACTTAACTTTGATATCGATGGAGCGATAGCACATGCGGAGAAGTGAATAAGCGGAGTTAATTTCCAGCACCTGTTGTTGCGCGTTGGTGTGCGTCATCTTGGGACCACACGACCACAGTGATGACCGGCACAACATCACTAGTATGGTTATATAAAGGGTGCCTCTTCCTTGGGCTGAGTTAACGGCCAGCAAAGCACTTTCCTCCAGTACTATGGCTGTGAAGGACCAAGTGATTTCCGGGAAAAAGAAACAAAGGCAAGTAATGCAGAGAAAATGCAGTCGTGAAGAGAAGGGTGAGGACACTAGTGATGTCATTACGGCATGTATTAACGTAACGGGGGTGGCTTTTGTATACATACCCAAGAAAACGGCCATAGGGCGGTGAAGGTGGTCAAATATGGAGAGTCGGGAAGTTTGGAAGGTACATGGGCGCATAACAACGGTAAGATACGCTCAATAAAGAAAGGGGAACAGAGAAACAAAAAACAACAAAAACAAACAAACACACAAACACAAGAACGGCCACTAAAGACCTTTTTCTTTGATTTGTGGGTAGAGGCTCGTGTGTGTCTGTGGAACAAATAAAAATCCAGTCTACAAACTAGCGCATCTAACACCCTACATATTCATCCTTGGCTAGCTGGGCAAGGTGAAGTAAACCATCCCCCCTCCCTTGTGCCATCTGTTGGAGTCCCCAGCCTTCTCGACCAGGGGTGAAGCGACGGATCGTTCGTGGTGAATGGACGATACCCGGGAGGGAGCGCCGACCGGTCTCTGGGTCTGAAAAACGTTGAAGCCCGATTGTCAAACGCCTCAAAGAAGCTACCCGACCCTCTGGAGTACCATCCCGACCCCTTCCCACTGCGGCCCGTCCAATGTTTTCTACACGCCTCGGCAACTCGCCCCAAATACGAGTCACTAGAGCATGCTGGGATTGCAATCAGCGACACTTTAATAAGCTGTGATAACTGAATGGCGCGTAGAAGAGATGCCGCTTTACCCTCCGGTACAGGCACGCCGTCCAACAGCAGCACGCGTAACTGCCCAAGCAGTGGAATAGTACGGATAAGTTGATACACTTCAGGGGCGCTAAGTGAAGTATAACCTAAGTCGAGTTCTTCTAGAAACATACAGCCGCCCATCAGGAACTCCTGAAATAATCCTACATCTCCACCCCCAAAACGATTGCCGCGAAGGCTCAGTCGTGTTATGCTCGTCAGCGGAAGAAGTGTCGTCAGCATGTTCACACAGGAAGCATCGATCCAGTTGTAAGCAAGGTGTAAGTTTTCTACCTGCGGCTCCAACTGAGTGGCATGGTTAAGAATCAGAAGTATCACCAGCAGTGAGGCAGGACCAATGTTGCAGAACTGAGCAGAAAAGGTCTCCACACCACTGTTATTATTTCTAAAGACACCATCTAACAGAAGCACGTTTGTTTGCTCGGGAGTGAGATTTATGTGATCAAGGTGAAGGAGGTACAGCGGGGATTTTGACTGACGTATCTTGAGAGCAACGTCCGCGAGAAGCTGATTTTCCGCCTCCTTTCCACGCTCACTCCACGGGATAAGAGGCGGGTAGTGGCCATTTGGTTCCTCCCTGTAGGGAAGAGTGCGTAGCGACAGCCACCACTCGTGCAAGAAACGGAAATCCATGTCCCATTCCCGTCTCTCGGTGGGTTTATTCCACTCACAATTTTGCACCGAAGCGCAGATATTTTCCGTCAGTTCTTCCAACACTTCCCGCATGATATGGGCGTGCAAGGAGTACGGTGACGTCAGGTGGGCTGCCCGATCGTCCGTAAGATCGTCCAACTTAAGTTTCCTTACATAGTCCATCACTTCACACTCTTTCACCGGCGGAAGCGGTTCCACACCCTTGATGAAATTCCTAATCCTAACTTCTTCAGCATATCTCTCGCTTCCCCCAACTATTCGTTTTGCATGTTTCTGCTTTCCGAGGTACCTTCTCCTTTGCTTTCCTACCGACACACGCAAAAGTGCGCAGGGCTCCGCCAATTCAGGCAAGGTCATAGTGCGCTTAAAAACGCTAACCGACCAAACAAGGAGGGAGTGAAGGCAAGGTGCTACCCCTTAATGATAGTGTAATGGCCCCTTTTCTCTTCTGTTCTACGGCACCAACGTTGGCGACCTCCTCTAAACAACTCAACCGACGAACAAAAAAGAGATCAGTGGACAGAAGTTGAGCAACGGAGAGTAATCCGGCGTGCGAAGACACTGTGCGGGTACCAGGCAATCAACTTCGTGACATTAGACAGCTTTGGTCTCAAATGGGAAGGGATTTTTCTCTTCTCGTAAAAAATGTATATATATATATATAGACAGATATATGGACAGATATACTTCCACCAGTCTAAATGCCACACACATCCCGAACGGAAACAATCGGTCACCCATGCACTCATTCTGCCCCATCGCTTGTACGCACCTCTCACCGCGTCACCGGGGACATCAGCATTTCAACTCCATCCAGCTCCTGGAGGCAGCCTGGCCAACGCCGCCGCCAAACAGATAACCGATGCCTAAGAAACCTTTCTCGTTTCGTCATCCTCTTCCACTGCTCAGGTGTGGCGTGATCGTACCCCAAGGCATGCAGCAGCGCGTGCGTCAACGCCGCCTGCAGATAGTCGTGGAACCTTAGGCAGTGCGTGGGCCTGCACGAGCAACGCATCCAAATGTATTCCACGCTAAAGTAAATGTCACCGAGCTCCTGAAGGAGGGCACGACGCTCCGCCAATACACTTGGGTCAGCGACGCACGCGTTGTCACCCTCCACACGAGCTAGCAAAACTGTTTCGTTGAGGAACTTTGCATAGGGCGTCCCACTTCCGCTTCCAGGGAACGTCAGTACGTCTGTTGGTTTGTCCACTCCACGATGCTCGAGGTTCAGCTCATGCATTCTGCCAGGTGTAACAAAGTGGATGGAAAGTTCAACAGCTTGTGGGGCTCGTTCCGCCAGCAACACTGCTTCTGTCAACCCTTGAACACCGGCGGCGAACCGAGGCGTGGCGCCCAGCACACGAACGTTGCGAAACAGGGAGCGTGGCATCTACTTGAGTACAAACCAGGGGAACGAATGCATGTGGTTCACTAGACAAGCAATGTAACGGTACAAGTACCACGATAAGACATTCACAGCTCTACAGGCCAACACCAAATCACTCTCTGTACTTCGCATTTTCCTCTTTTCGGTGTGAGGGACTAGAGGCATCACATAAGTTTATTAAAGCAAGTACTTTCCCATCCTGCTGGAACCTCTCGCGCCACTTCCACATTTGCAGCACGAACAAAAGCTTTGCTCCACGGAACGAAGGCTCCATCGTTAGGGCTGCCGTCACTGTTGGCGTCACGCCGAGCCACACGGGCCGCTGCCCCCAGCTGAAGCCACTCCAGCTCTTTTATTGGGCACACGTTCCATATGTCGTCGACGAATTTTGTGCAGCTGTGCACGTGGACGCTGGCTTCCTCTTTTTCTGCTCCGCCGCGGACACACCCGCCTACTGTCACAAGAAGTTTCACAAGTGCCCTGGTGACCGGGGCAAAGTAACCCTCCCCAACAAACTCACGAAACATACGAGCAAATAACACGTAATGTAATGTATCTATCTCAAGTTGCCTTTTCCGTTTTTCGCTATTTTCCACAGTTTCTACCGCGGCGATCATTGCGAAGGAACCATGGTACCACACCTGCGCAATAACTTGGCGACATGATCTGTCGTCCCCCGCAAGACCGCTGTTTCTGTAAGCCCGTACAAGGGAGATCATTGTGGTGAAGCAAAAGTAAATCGTTGGGTGAACACCATCAACGAGTATACAGGCGGGTGAAGGCGCACCGCCAATATTCCAGTAGGTGGGGAAGGCCACTTCCTCAACGAACAACGTAGCACAGCGCTCGACAAGCTTCGTGTAAGCTTTGACAACGTTTAATATCAGGGGATGAAGTAAAATTGGGTTCAAAGACGTACAGTTGCCGGTCGTTTTCATCTTATCTCCCGGAAGGTGATAATATTCCTGCAGTAGGTCAATGAACATCAGCACCTGCTGTAACAAGTCTAGTGGAGGAATCAGCGCTGTTATCTCAGCGGTCCACTTAGCCACGACATCGACTACAGCCTTCGTGAGGGACTCAACACACTCTGAGTTGGTGGAGACAGCTGAGCTGCACGATGCTGCTGTAAGTATAGACGACTCAACTGCTGCACTCGACGCCAAGATTGCCTCCAACAGTGGCCTGTAATTCAGTAGTGGATTGCCACTCATCACATAGGAAAGCGCGTTCTTCACAAAGCCGGACCACATGTCCACCAACTTCCTTTGCATATCTTCTCCCTCCTCCGTTCCCGGTGCCAGTGGCAGGTTGGTCCACAATGTGATCAAGTCAGCGCAATCGGCCTCAAAGGAACGAGCGGATGCATAACTCTTGAACTTGTTGGGGCGGGTTAACCTTTGAAGGAGGTAAGATGCCTCAGGCGGGACACCTATCATCATGGTTGCATCAAGCGTCCAGAAAAATGTCGTTTTTACCTTCCCACAGGGGGTACAGTACTGTAGGTGCTAGTGTATAGATGTATTTGTGCGGAAAAAAGAGAGAAGGGATAATGTGCCCATGGATATGAGGCAGAACACTAAACACTAGTCCAACGCATGCACGGGCACCACACGTCCTTTTATTTGTTTAGTTCGCACAACACTAACGCAGCTCCACCTGGCACGAAGGTTATCTAACCCTAACCCAAACTTTTTTCAGTGTATTACAAATTCGTTATGAGGGAGTTTCTAAGACAGTGACACTGGTGCCAGTAACTAAGCACATAAGCAAACATATATATGTATAAATTTACGAAGAGGGGGATCAATATGGGTAGCCAACCCTTCAGCGCTAAATTCTCCCTTTGGAGAAGTGACACCAAGACGGGAGAGGGAGAGGAACATACATGCGCTCTACGCTCTCCCGTCTCTTGTGTTATTTCCGCCTCTCCTCCTTGGTTTTGGCTCCTTCGTTCCTCCCACAATACGAACGTGTTCCAATGTGTCGTTCCCAAGTCCTTTGGACAACTTCGCAAACGTTCGCAAGTTAGTTTCCACGTCTGTAATTGTTTGTCGCAGCTCATTGATTTCCGTTAAGAGGGAGTACTCCCGTGTCGCGTAGTGTTGCACGACACTCCGCAACTCCTGCTGGAGCTCATCGATCGTTTTTTGGTGTGCTTCTTCCTCCCTCCTCCGCTGCATCAACTCCTCCTGAATACTTTTGTTAGCATTGTGTAGTTGCCACCACCGCTCACGGGAGGCAGCACAAGCCCTTTCTGCGACAATGACGCTACACAGCGAGGGGTCACCCATGAGTTCATCATTCAAATGGTGAGAGCCTCCATGCATTTCTGTTTCGTACTCCACACGACGAGTATTCAACTCACTTATAATCATAAGAGCCAATTGCTCGTTTGACGTTTCAACTTTGGAGTCGAATTTTGCGTTAATGTGCTTCTTGCTCACCTTTTCCGCTGCGGCGTCAACGTATTCGTCCGCGAGGGATGACGGGATATTGTCTCTGTCAGGATACTGTACACGATTGACAGCACCCGTAGCATTGTCTAGGAGAACAACCACACGGTGCACAAAGGCGTCGCTGTCGTAGTCCCATATCTGTTGTGTGAGGAGGCTCATGGAAAAGAGGTGTTTGTGCTGCAGGTAATGTTCCCTTGCGTGCTTAGCTTGGTATCGACTACATCCAACGTACCCACACACAAGGCAGATCCATGGATCACCTGTGCGGCTGCACTGCTCACATTGCACTTTCTGGCTCTCATGTTGCATTGTGATGGATGTTTGACACACCACGCAGGAGGACTGCTCGAGCAGGCACCTGCACTCCCTTCCGTCAACACAACTACAAGTGGGAGAACTGTAGCCGGTAAGTGTGGGTTCCAACCTCTCTGCGCAAAGCGTGCATGTGGGGACAATATAATAATTGCTCTCCAACTCAGAGTCTGATATTTCATCATTATCGCACGGAAACACCAACACGCGACGCTTCCCCACCGTTGGTGCCTCTGGCTCTTGCGAGAATGAGTGCACGTCTAAAGTAGTAAGTGTGTCAGGGCATTCGATGACAACAACGGTGCAACCCGAGAGGATGCACACATAAAGCTGTAGTATCTGGAAAGAATAGACTCCCCTCTCCCTAATCCAGTTGAAATAATGAGACACAATATCAGTTACTTCATCCTTCACTTTTCCCTCTTCCAGCGGATTGCGCGTTTGAAAAGTGAAAATTACGTGTTTCGTGGGCACAAAGGGCACAAAGAATTCCCGCTTGAAACTAAGTCGGCGGAGTAGCTGAACGTAGCCAACGGTAGCCTGGACGGGGGGAAAGTTAGTCATCTCACACATTTGGTCACTGGAAACGACATCCGCTACTCGACACCGAAGCATCGTACATGCAACCCCACTGGGCAATCAAAACAACTAATTAATTGCAACAAAACCAAAACTAGAGCCGCAATCCAAAACAAATCAGTAATAATAATAATTATGATTATTATTATCAATGCAGGAATTTCTGCTTTTTTTCTTAGTGGGGAGTTACCGCATAGAAGATCGGGTGAGATGGGATGAAGGACGACGGTAAAATACAAAGACGGTAACTAATGAACACAACAAGTTAACCAGAAAAAAAAATCTGTCATTATGGAGTGGCTATGCACGTAGGTGCCCGCTCGCGGTCCGTTAGGACACGGGGGACGAGGGAAACATGCACGCGTATGTTTTTTTTCTTGTGTATGACAGACCGATGCGTCGGTGAAAACTTTGCGAATATTGTGACCTCACCTATTAGACTCAGTACTTTGTACGCATGTTGAACATGACGGGCCTCTTTGGCCGCAACTGCGAATCCATTTCCCCTTCAAGCGCTCCATCTGCTACCGCTCGCTTCCCATTAACTACACACTGAGGGCAGCCGCCACCCCGCACTACACGTTTCTCAACACTCATTTGATACGAATGGCTGCAAATGGCGCACTTCCACCATACCGGCTGCACGTGACCAATTCCAATAATTGCCGGATACATGTGCATTGGATTGAGTTCATCATGCCATTCTGCTGCGATGTCCGGTGCAGCCGTTGCAAGTCGTGTTGGGAGGTGGAAACGCTTCGCTACGAACATTTCTACCCGTTTGCGGTTGGCTATTCGAATGTGCGATGCTTTGAAGCGCAGTTGGTTAGCGCTCAGGGGAAAATGTGCTATGGAAGGTCCAAAGTGCCGCATCAATAACTGCTATCTAAGTAAGTATTAACCGAGATGAGAAGTAAATTAAAGGACGGGAAATAGATGATACAGGGTACAGACTAAAAGAGCTTCCTTTCTTCCCTTTTTTTATTTTTCATTTATAAAGCACACAACCACTGCAACATTGTGTAATGAGGAGGAAAACAAGTGATACAACGATACCATTCGCGGTTAAATTTTCGCGACACCATGAAGGCAGTGGTAACTTTTTGTTGTTGTTGTCGTGCCACATACCAAACAAGAAAGACAGTAAATGTTCCGGCATTTTGGGGATTTAACATTCACCATGTGGCCCCCATCCTTCCTCTCTCTCTCTCTCATACACATACACACACATACACACGTATAAAAAGCAGAGAAAGAATCAAATACCTCCCCTTTCCCATTTAAATGCACAGACAGACAGAGAGATATATATGATAATGTGTCATTTCCCACGGAGGCGGTGCAGAAATCGCACAAAACACTCGCAATGCAGCGCATTACATGACCGCATGGGAGCGTAGACGAGTCCCAACAAGTTCTGTACTGAGTATCAGTTAACGGATACTCTCTTCTTCAAGTTTATTCCCTTTTCATTTTATTTTGCATCTTTTACACACATGTACGCTAGGCAACTGCGCCAATACAGGCGGTTTCATGTGGCGGCGCCAAGAAGTAACACAATCTGCCCTCCATCAGCCTCTCCCCCACGAAAAAAAAAAGAAAAAGTGCCACGAAAGTTTGTGCCCAAATAGCTCAGGGTTAAGCTGCAGTGTATGTATTGGCGTCATTTAACAAAGCAAATGGCGGTCGAGAGGAGAAAATACAAAACAAAAAGAAACAAAACAAAGGCATGTGCTATCGCACAAATCGAAAGTAAATGGACTTACAAAGAAAAAAATGAAGAGTGAGCAAACAAGAAAAACTATGTTACTTCTTTCATCAGGTACCGTTCCCCCCCTGGATTGTCGGCCCCCTGCTTTTCAGTTCGCACTTCCTTTAACCCAAGAGTTATTCTGAGTCACTACTCAGGTCAATCACTTCTTTGGCGTTTGCCCTGTCCGAACTTTTGTAACCACTTTGACACCACCTTCGTATAGTTGCTTGAGTAGTGGCAGCAACCGATGGCGGTTTCCTGCTATGAGGTCGGCCACGCTTACGGATCTGAGTTACGCTACCGAGCCTACAAACTGTGCTCATGACACGCTCCGGTTGAATATTCATCTCCTTACACACCACTTCGTTGCGTGCATTCTCCACCAAGTTCGGTAAAGAACCACTTTCATTTCTATTGTGCGTATCCTCCGATGCGGTGCTCTCCTCATCCTCCACATCCACACATTCGGGTCCTTTGCGGCTCTCACAGGTGTTTGCAGAACTCAACTCCTTACTTGGCTCCGCGTTCAAGCTCCGCCCAATGGCAAAAGGGTTCCGCTGCTTTTCAGTTTTGATGGACTCTTCTTGTTTAGCATCTCCAGGCTGTGTGCGTGTTTCGGGACTGTCCACTGAAGATGCCCTTGCCAAGAGCCGACAGATGGGCTGCATGTTGGAGTAGCGGGTGCGAAGCCGGGGGGCCTTTTCAGCAAATAAGGACTCGTGTTGCACGAACGCTTCTTTTGACACCGTTGGCACCACGAGGGCGGGATTCACAAATTCCACAAAGTCAATCAGTTCGGAAAAGCAACAGTGTTCACTGTAGGGAATGTTCAGAAGCGACACGCGCTCATTGATTTTCTGTCTGGAAACCTTCGCAGCCCACCCGGTGGGATTCACGAAGAGGACGCCATCAAATTGCTTTAAATCCACCCTTTCGTTTCCCCACAGACTAACTGTTTCATCACCGGTATCGGCTGCTCCACCATCTATTGCGGTGCCTTTTCCATGCCTTCTTCTCACTGGTCTGCCGAACGCTGGAGCCAGAGCACTGTACGTTGTTAAGGACAATGGGACGAGAAACAGGGCTAACGAGTATTTCACCCCACCGGTCATCGAGTCGGGGGCCACATGGTCAGAAGACATTTCACCAGCAGTTTTTGATGTTGAAATCTCCGAGTCGACGGGTAGCTTTACCTCACATGTTGTGAATCGGCCTGTGCATTCCCCGCCACTTTCCCCGTTTCCTCCCATACGATAACCAAGATAGATGTCTTGGGGTTCCTTCATATGGTGTGGCGTAAAGCGCTCGGGAAAATAATCTAGTTGCCTCATGGCCTCGTACCTCTCCGGGGTCACGTATATTGGGGCGTACGCAGGCGCCCCATCGCCAGATTTCTTTGAGGGAAAGTTCTCCTGAACTGAGAGAGCAATAATCTCCTTTCCAATGAAGTAGGATCCCACCATCACAGCTACTGAGACCGTCTGCCCCTCCTCCTTTGTTTGCATGTGCTCTTGGCTCTGGGAGTAACTTAGCCGGCGTTCGCATTCCATGATCATGTCTAATACCTCCTTATTTACTGTTTGAAAAATCGCGGCTCGGTCCGGAAACGTGAACTGCGGTTGGCAGTATGTATTATCAAGGAAGAGCACATCGACGTTTCCCATACTCTTCAGCACAGGGTTGCTCCTGAGGTCCGGTTCCCAGCACCTGTGTTTGATGCTCAAAGCGGGGACAGCGGGTGAGCTGAAGCGAAAATCACCCGTGTGGAGAATCGTGCCGAAGTCTGCCGATCGAAAGAGAAACATAACTGCACCAGGACAGTGATTAGCGGGTATCAATTCCACTGAGAAACAACCTTCGCCACACTCTGCTCGTCCTTCCTCCTTCCCCACCAGATCACCATTGCGGAGGGAGAAAATATACGTCACCGCAAGGTCCAAGCATTCCACACAGGACCTCCGAACGCCCAGCTTCCAGCACAAAACATTCCCTGTGGCGCGGCTAGCGTAAATAGTTCCGTGCGACCACTTCTCAGTAATACCGCTGTAATGATCCGAATGGAAGTGCGAGAGAAAAAACAACCCGCGAAACGACTCTCCAGCGGGCCCTAACCCCGAAGACGCGCCGTCACCGTCCGCTCGGCACGATTTCAAGTATCTGCGTGTGTGAACAAACGCATCAACAAGGATAGCAACCGACGCGTTCCGGTACACCTCTCTGGTGAGCATGTACTTTTTGAGAGTGTCTGGCATATCATCACCAGTGCGAGTCACCTTACCTGCAGCTCCACCTGCCATCTCTCGTGTACGAGGTCGATGACACCTTCTCGGCCCCTCCTATCCTTTGAAACAAATGCAGAGCAGTTACAGCACCGGAATTAACGGGTAGGACCACAGTAAAAATTGAATCTGAAGCAATGAAGGAATTAGAACCAAAAGGGGCAGCTGTGTCAAAGTGCACTCCTTCAACGACGACCGCAAAGAACAGGCACCTCATCTCCCTGGGGAAAGCGGGTGGGAGCTGGGAGAACGGGTGTGTGAAGAGAAGGGATTGTAAACCGAAGGATGAACGCACCGGCAACAGCCAAGGTAGTCGAAGCAACTAAACAAAAAAAATATGTGTACACTATTCACTCCACTTCCCTCCTTCCCGGGTCTGTGATGATGAACCACACCTGCCAGTTGCTTGGTCACGCGTGTTTCCATCTGCCATACCCCTCGTCAAGAACGCTGTCCTCCGTTAACGCTGGTGGCTCCATGGCTCCAATTAGTCGCATGAGGGCGTCGTAAAGGGGATCCTGCAAATCAATCAGCCTCCCCAAAATTGCACAGGCCACGCCCACCGCAACCCCAAGGGCGATGAAGTCGGGGACAAACATTGCCAACTGCGGTACAAGCCTATACATCACCAAACCTGCAATAACAAAAACGAGGAGGCTTATGACAAGAATAAACGTCCTCACAAACTTCCTGAAGAGGACTCGAGGCGTAACGAGTATGATGTTTTGATTGAGCAAATGCACTCGAACATCAGACGACTGGGAATATTCTAGCAACGCTGCGACAGAAATAAGAAACCCCATGACTGCGCACGCCACGACAACCAGCGTTTTGTAGCACGCCTTTTCGGTACGAGGTCCAGCGGAGACTTCCTCATCCATGGTCACTGTTTCCTCCACCACCTCTCGAAGCATTGTCACGACCTTTTCAACGTATGACCCACTAGTTCTCACACCATGCTCTAGATCCTCTAATGAATGATAACAATGAAAGCCCAACGCTACGAGCACCGCCAGTGTGCCACCAAACCGGGAGTGAGTGACATTGGCGACTAAACTATACAGGATACATATATCCAACCACCAGAGCGAGAACAAAGGAATAAGTCGCAGCGACCCCCACTTTGTCGTGTGGTTCATCTTATACACCACGAATGAAACTGCGGTAGTGATGCAGATAATGTAACTGACTGCGCAAGAGTCAATGATGGCAGGTATCCAAACCGTCAAGAGGAAGAACATTAACCAAATGAGAAGCAACTCCACCACATGGACGCTCACAACCAGCGCCAATACGGAGAGATACACCATAAAAAAGAGGACTATGCACTTGCTAATGCCATTCGTTGTTTCCCTGACGGATGAAGCAGAAGACGTTGACGCAGTCCACCCAGCTCGCTTCGATGGACCGAAGGTATAATTCACCATAGCGTACCATACCACTGAGGTAAGGAGTAAACTCCACGAACTGTATTGACGAAGGCCATCCCCGTACATCATTGTGTATGCCTCACACAATGAACGAAATATCATTATCGTCATGATATACCAACGCAAGGCTGCGTGAGCGCTCCTTCGGGCGTCTCGCCCCGAACGGTAAACAAACGCCAGTATTACCGCTGGTAACATACGCTTTACAAAAGACATTGCGTACGCCTTTAAAATTTGCACCTGAATAAGAAAGTGTGGATTAGCGTACTTCAGACGCGGGTCGAAGCCGGTCTGCTCAAACCCACGAAATCCTGTAAGCACGAAATGCGCAATGGAATCGCTACTGGAAAGTTCGCATGCCGCTTCCTCCTTCAGAATTACCATCCCCTCGCAGGCTAGCATTAAGCACATGATGGCTACAGGCCACCTTCTGCTGTTGCTGTCTACTCCACTCTCCTGCACAAGGTGGTATAAAACATCGCGGCCGGTTTTAACATACGTGAACATGGCGAGTGCTGACAGTGCCACACCGTAAAGTGTCAGACACAAGCGCTCGTTGAGTGTCATCAACTCCAGCCGCCGCTGGTACTCGACGGACCACACAATTTCTGTTCCGAAGGAACTGTGCATGGTAACAGCCAGCCATGCAATCACCGGATTTTCTCGTATCGAGGCGAGAAAGAAGGCCCCAAAGAGTGCAAAGATTTGAAAGTACCGGGGAAGGTACTCGAGTGAGCGATAAATACTGCCGAGGTGCTGATGACTTCCAGTGGAGATACCGCCGTCTGACATGGTAGTTCTCCCGGACGTTCCAAAGAGTTTCTTTGAGTAGGTGTTCTATGTTGGCGAGCTGGCCGCCTGTCGTGCAAGCATTGAAAGTGGCCCAAACAAAAGAAAGATGATAGGAGGAAAAGAGATGCCACAAACGAAAAGGAACAAGTGTGGTAAAATGTACCAAACACAAAAGAAGGAACACGCGCCTGAATATGGATTAATAAAGAAAGGAGGGAGATGTGAACAACTCCACGCGTTATGTATCTGTGACTTTTGGTACGCAGGTGTTCTTCCAACAGACAGAACACAGGAGGGGGCAAGTGTGATTAAGAGGAACGAAAAAAAAAGTGTGCCGAAAGCTAAAGGAGAACTGCCACCATTTCTTCTCTGCCTTTACCCCTCCCCCCAAATCCACACACTCAAGTGCCGCGTAAATAGGCGCCACACTCTGGAGTTCCTTAGGGTTTGAAAAAGATTACTATTGCTTACCTTAAGCGGCGTACTTATCCTCTGCCTCCATTCCCTACCAAAAGTGCGCATGCAGACCCGAAACATGGTGGCATAGGGAACATAGCGCTAAGACCTTCTGGGGAAATGGTTTCATGAGCTCGACCCACTCATCTTTGGCCACATTACGAGTCTCCACCAGCCTCAGCACTTGTGGTGGGGGTGTGTGATGAGTTGACGTGCGTCTTTTCTGCTTCACTTGAGCCCCCCTTGGGTTCTGTGCATGGTTCTATAATGACGCCCTTCTCCTCCCACGGTTTCTCCGCCAAATCGTTCGGTTTGAATGGCGTACACACAAGTTCCTTTATGATGCAACGCAGTTCCTCCAGTTTTGCGTTGTTTTCCTCGTCATTCGGGTTCATGAACTTGCGTCCCAGGCAGACGTTGAGGGCACGTTTGAACTTCCGTATGAGTTCCAGTGTACCGAATGTTGCACGGAACATAATCCACTCATCCACCACCGCCAAATTTAGGTCGTCGCGGTAAGTGACAGGCATGCTGCTGGTGCCCATTAAAAGAATGGTCCATAGTGACACATTGGTGAGATCCCGCACGAGCAGCCGTTCGGATTCCGATGACTTCACCAGCTCATCATACACGAAATAGGGCTGGCCAATATTTTCCTGTGATGTACGATGGACAACAGATGCCGATGATGGGTCCAGTCGGTTGGCAAGTTTGTTCCTCATGAGGCGCTTCCCCCGGTTCATAACGACATTAGGAAATAGTCCAGAAGCAACAACACACTTCACCAAGCCAACATTGAGAGAGTCGGCAGAGTACTCAGATTGGTCAACGAAGATATCTGCGCGGTCTTTATTTTTCGCATCTTTATAATTTTGCTTCATATGAATGAACCCACTGCCTGCAACAATTTCAAAGAACTGCTGTTTGTACTTGGAAACAGTAAGGAGCTGAGGGACGCTCAACATTCTCTCCTGCAGGTCATACACCACTTCCGCGGGCGTCTTTGCATAGTGCGACGTTACCCAAAAGTTGAAAGCGTTCACCGACGCAATTACATCAGATTGTGTACCGTACGAGAGGTCTTCCTTGTGTAGTCGGACGGCTTCGCGATGTTCTCGTGTGCTTATAAAGACATCCGTGTCACTTACCCCGGCAATGGTGAGAGCGGAGTCCAAACACCTCAGAATGGCCCCCATAATCACCATCTTCCCCACCTTGGGCGCTACCGGTAACCTGGAAAGTCGTAGCCCAAGCGGCGTCAGTTGACGTGTAGATGTCGTGGCACCGAGTTCATGCAAGCGCTTCATGGCGGCTTCGATATGATCGGAGGACGGTGGTTCAAGTGCCTGCTGCAAGAAGTCGGCTGGGTCACCCAAATCAAGGGCAAGAATCTGTAGACACAGTGAATCGAGGTGAGTGCGGAGCATTTCAGGCGTCTGAAAGTCATGCAGGCTTTGAAAATGCTTCTTCGAGTAGAGGCGAATGCACATACCTGGCCTCGTACGACCCACGCGACCACGGCGCTGGACACAGTTCGCCCGACTAGCATAGACGGTTACCAGCTGTGACATAGATCCCATCTCGTTGCGGCCCACAGACGTAGTTCCCTTACGCATGACATATGATTTCTCCTTTCCCCGACCAACGTCGATAACTGCTGCAACATCGTCTATCGTTACACCACTTTCTGCGATGTTTGTTGAAAGGATAAGTTTGATTTTTCCTTCTGGCGCCGGAAGAAAGCATCGCATTTGCTCTTCTGCACCCACAGAGGAGTGCAAACATATGATATGAAACTTTGCGTTGCGCTCAAGTATCTCCTTTGCCCTGTTAATTTCATCCCACCCAGGTAGAAACACCAAAATAGAAGAGTCCGTTAAATCAAGCGACCTCACAGCGTGATCTATGGCGATCTGGATAGTCATGTAATCAATGTCCGCTGTAGCTTCTAAAAACCCGTACTTCGCGGTGGGAGGCACGACGGTTGGACAAAACCCGTCAGCTGCCCCATTTCTCTCCAAAGCTGCAGCCGCCTCTTTCAACAGAGGTGTCATGACATTCCGCTCAGTAGCAATGGGAACTAGGTCCTCCAGGTACATTTCCTCGACGGCGTGAACGTACCCCTCCACGTTGATGATCGGAGCATTACCGAAGTACTTGCCAAATTGATCCGCCTGCAACGTTGCACTCATGAGAATGACGTGAAGGTCCCTACGACGGTGCAGGAGCTGCCGCAGCAAAATCAGCAGAAAGTCTGAGTTAATGTCGCGTTCGTGTATCTCATCTATGATGAGATAATTAATCCCATTTAGCAGCGGGGCTGAGTGAAGAAGGCGGAGCAGTACGCCAGAAGTACAGAAGTTGATGTTCCGTCCTGGCTTTGCGTCCAGGCGAATGGAATATCCGCAGGTTTCTCCAATGCTTTCCAGTCGTTCAGCGGCGACGCGGCGTGCAATCGAAACCGCGCTTAGTCGACGGGGTTGAGTGATAACAATGGAACAATCACCACCCATTCCCTTCTCTGTCATGTCGTCCAAAATGTATTGAGGAACCTGTGTCGTCTTACCACACCCAGTTGTGCCGCAAATAATAACTATCTGATTGCTACTGATTGCACGCAAAATCTCATCCCGCTTCTCATAAATGCGCAGCCTCTGCCTCTGCGAAGCATACCTTGTTTGGTATTCCTCATTCGTTAGTTTCGCCTGCAGCTTGGCTTCCAGCTCCTGCGACTCCTGCGCTCGCTGCGATGCATCCATGGCAATAAGTGCCATGATACCGATCCCTCTATCGGAGTCCGCATCTGCCCACTGCTCAGGATGTGCGACATCTTCTTCTTCCACCATAGGCAGGCCATCCACCGCTTTGAGGATCCGCTCCCTCTGAGAGTCGGTTAGCGACACGTTGGCAATGTGCTCTGGGTCAAGGTGGGGATGGGCACGAATGAGGTCCATTAGTGCTTGGAAGCCTTGAACACCGCGGGAGAGTTTCGAGAAAAGGTCGTCGAATGCCGCCGGTTCATTAAAACGTGGTCCTGCGTCTCTGCCAGTTCCTACCCATGTTTTGCCATCTTCATCCGTCACTTCGACGACGGTAAAGTGCTGCACGAACGACCCGCTGCGACGGTTTAAGTGCCGCACAAGTGGTGGCTGTAGTCCGAAGCAGACAGTGAAGAGCTCGATAATACGGACCTTACCTTCATGAGAAAAGTCCTTGGACACCGGGTCCCAGTTCCCAAGGGACTTTTTGCTCACCCGTGCAGTGCGGCGTAACACCGGAGCTTCCTCATCGAGCACTGCCGCAGGATCGACAAGATTAACTTTATCAACCACCTCTGCTTTAATCTGTTTCTCAAATTCAGCAAAATCTGGTTCTACACGGCGCAGCAGCGCGAGGGCGTGCATTGCCGCCTGGCGTTGCGAGGCCTCTTTATTCCACGCTACGCCGCTAGCCCTTAAGTATTCGTGTCCCGGGACCTCGATTGTGGTGAGACAAACTCTGCACGAAATGGGACCCACGGTGCGCGACTTCCAAAACGTCGGATAGTTCACGTTTGCAACATTGCAGTAACGCTGCAACACTGTTTTTGCATCGGGATCGATCGGCATCGATTCAACTTCTGCAAGTGCAGCGTCGTAAGTTTCATCCCCAGTTCGGGGGGTCTTTCCCATCTCGTAGAAAATATTGTGCTCCCGCATCACATTAATCTCAATGTATCGTTGACATTCTTGAGCATACTGCTCCCAGTCCTGCCGCACATTCGTCGGAGGCGTCGGGTACTGCGGCTTCTCTTGCGTTGTTCCAAGTGTGAGGGGGAGCGGTGTGGGTGTGTGAGGCGGTTTCGTGGCATTTTCAGAAACGAGAGGCGCCCATCGTCCGAGTCGCTTCACGCACTCGACATGCCTCCTTTGCAACATGGGGAGGTTATCGAAGAGACACAGCCCGACTGCATCTAATATCTGCTCTGCGTGCATCCAGCATAGTATCTCAGCGTCGCGTTTGGTAAGTGCTGAACCGTGGGCAACCCTCTTTCCGTACGCCTCAGGAAGCGGGAGCGTCAGCTCTGCAATGTGCAACACGTTACCAAGTCCCCGTAATTCCATGCGATATTCCGGCTCAAGCTTCGCTATCCCATTCCGCCTCAAGTAATAGTGCACTCGCGCTCGGGAGACGAGGTCCAGGTCTTTCTCAGGTACAAACGTGTACTCCCGTCTTTCTTTGGGGGCAATTAGCGGCTCTTCGTCCTCACGCAGCGCGGACGTCGTTTCCTGGGAGTTCGCTGGCCCGCCCCCCTTTTGTACACTTATTGCTGCTCGTCTGCGTTTGGACTTGTTTTCCCAATGAATGGACCCCACTACCTCCCGGCGAAGAGGCGGAGGTGACGCGGTGGCAGCCGCAACGCTTTCAGAGTACTCAACGGGTGCATTTCGGCCACATTTGGCGCACAACCTGACATGTAGACGTTGCAGGGCGCTGTCTGTGTAAATGGGGATCCCTAAGGTGTCCAATATTAATTCCGCATGCATGGCCGCGAGGTTTTCCGCATCTTTCGGGTCAACTGCTTCACCTAACGCGATGCGGTCGCCGAAGCGACGTGGTACGGGCAAATTCACGGCACACCGACAGATTGCCTGTCCCCCATTGTCCTCGGCCTCAATACGCTGAACAAAAAAAACCTCCTCTATTCGCCGCCCCACGGAGGCCAAATAGTTTTTGATGCGACTCTTAGAACCAAGGTCTACCTGACGAGGAGAGTACAGTGCTTGCTCGAACTGCGTGCGCGTTTCTGGATCCGTGGGTGATACCATGATGTAGCCGTCCGGGCTATCCGGCTCCAGATTCCACAACTCCTTTGAAACTGTCTCCCGCATCTTGAGGTAACTTGTCGCTTCGTCTGAATCTGAATTAGCCGCATCTTTTTCTTCGGTCGGCTGCGCATCGGCCACTCGGGCCCTCTTAGCCACCCTCCGTTTGGTGTTTTGCGGGGCGGTAGGATCCGATGTACCGACATCCGGTGCGGCAGCAACGCTCCTCGCATTCGTTGAGGAAGATGGAGTTTGAGTAGAGGAATTTCCTGTAGCGACCCGCCGCCTCCCTGAGGGGCTTAACACATTGGAGTCTCGTGTGTCTGCTGGTACACTCTCACCGCGGGCCCTGCGCGCGGCAATCCACTCGGCGCGCGCCGTACTTCCATCCATGAGGTGAAACCCAAGTATATTTAAGACGTCTATGGCATGCATGGCCGCTAAAACACGTGCATCCGTTGCATTCATGGCTATGCCGACGCCACCCCGTATGCCATACAAATCGGGTAAGGGTAGCACCACAGTGGCCTTGTAATACCCGTTTACCTCCTCAACCAAAAAGGGATCGGTCCTCGGAACATTTTCTCTCTGCAGAAACTGTTTCAGCTGTTCCACCGCCGACGAGTCGAGGGTCGGTGTCTCTATAAATTCGCACGTTTGGTCCGTCAGTGCGCGGTGCCGTCGAATGATATCCTCTTCGTAACTTATGCATGAAATGCGGTCTTCGCGCCGTACTGCCAGCTGTTTAAGTGGTAGGGGGCAGACAACATGTGAGGGGTTCTTCTGATCTTCTCCTGGCAATGGGGCGGGCCGCCCGTAGCTCCAGGCTGCCAGCGCATGCTGCTTCTGCTTTGTGGAGTCGGAAGGATAGAGACATATGGAGTGGGCATCGAGGACAAGCTCCGCGTGCATGCAGGCGAGTGTCACGGCAGCTTCGCGATTTAGCGCCTTTCCTTGCGCTTTGATTTCACTAAATGTTGATAACTCAGGTGGTAAGGAGACGGTGGCTACATACCAGGACTGACCACCACCTTCCCCTGGTTCCTCCACCGACGTGCAGAGCTGAGCAAAGGAAAGCTTGTGCTCATCCAAAAATGATTTAATGCGGTGAACTGCTGTTGTGTCAAACAAACACGGCGACAGTAATGTGTGACTGGGAGAGATGTAATGGTTCGGCCGCATGTCAATTAAAAGCCATTTACCACCCTCGGTCTCGTCACGATCAACAATACGGCGGAGTGGAAGGGGTACGCGGACAGGCGATTGGGTCCTCTCAAGCTCGTCTGGCAAGGGGGCCCACCGGCCTGCCTTCCGAGCAGCCTCCGCATGTTTCCGTTGCATTGACGGCAGCGTGTAAATGTGATAGCCGAACTCGTCAATTATGTGCTCAGCATGCATTGCTGCAAGGAGTTCAGCGTCTTTACTATTGCACGCAACGCCATGAGCCCACAGTTCCCCTGTGTGGCTCCGAAAAGGTAGTCGAACACGGCTATGGTAGAGTGGCGTACCATTGTCGTTAACAATCTCTCGACCCTCAAAAACTTCACTGCTACTGGTAACTGCTCCTTGGGAGAAACGTTTGATGAAGCTGACTACCCGAGCACGGGAAAATGTGTCCACGTGCTTTGTGTCTTTAAAGCATTCCGGAAACTCACTGCTACCGTCAAAGGAGAAATCTTCCTTCCTAGTCTCCCCAAACGCCCTGTCTGACTCGTCAGTGGCTTCCACAAGGGAAACCTCGCCGGGGGTAATTTCCTGCGTTTGAAACAGTCGCACCGGAAGCACCACGGGGCTCAGTGTGACAGACCGGAAAGGCCCTAGGTAGCGACACGCAACAGTTAGTCGTATGGCCCGCATAATATCCCCCTTCTGCATACATTATTCGAAGATGTCGGTAAAAGCACGCGGAAAAAAATGCTACATGAAATCAAAACTGATCAGAATGTTCAACAAGACATGGATCAGCTACCAACACAGCCGCACATCACGTCGGCAGCAATAACAAGCTAACACACGTTAGGACACACAATGTTAGAAGCACACGCAGAAGCAAAAAAGTAAAGGAATAATAAAGAAAACAGGAAGCCAGGCATCCCCAAGATGACAATACGATCCATGGCGATCACGGGCACGGGGGCGAATTTCCACTCCACCCCCGCCCCACACGATACCTCCATTTACGACCGCTGCGGAGGGGCCCAAGTGTACCGCGTGTCCACGGCTGCAGTCACACTTTGGTCCAGTAAAACCATTTAGGGTTTACCCCTTCCCAACAATATAACAAGTATTCACTAACTTTACCCCCTCCCTTCCTTTTTTTTTTCGGGGAAAGGAACGAGAGAGAGAGAGAGAGCTGCCTAATTAGTACCGCGAGTCGTTCCCCCCTCCCGAAGCACCCTTCTCTTGCGATACCGTGTTTTACCTCGTCTTTTATTTTTCCCTTATTCCAATATTGGGGTCCCATTTATCAAGCACACCTTATGCACGCGCAGTGATATGCGCGCTAGGGGAAACAAATATCATCATCCCCATTGGACGGACGTGCGCTAATTTCACCCGGCCACGGCTCCGGAAGAGTTCCATGCGTGAGTCTTCGGCAGCACCTCAGTAATCAACCAGTTCGAAAAGGCGACGACTGTTGTCGCCATCTTTCCTTCTTTCCACATGTATTTGTGTGCGTGCACGCGTTTGAGTCCTGCACAGCGACGTGGGGATGTGACCGCCCGGTTTTTCACTTGGTGAGACACGATACCAAATGATTCAAAAAAGAAAAACCAGCGCGGGGTCTGGGCAGTGATCACAATTAGCATGCACGTTCAGGCCACAACTCACTTCATCCGCGCGTTGGACAAAATGTAAGTGTCCAATAGGCGTATAAGGTAGATTGGAATCACAATCGCAAGAGAAATCACAAACACTTGCCACGCACAGCTCCACGAAAATAAATAATCTTGATCAATCATATCTGGAAGAAGCAAAACTGCCAATAGAAAAGTGACAATCGAGAAGCATTCGGCTGCCACAAAGTAGTAAAGGTGCTTTCGGCGCTGTGTCCACAGGATTCTGAGATGCAGAGTGCCCGCTACAATGACGAGTTCGGTCAGAAGCAGTGTTGTGTACGCCACAGTTGTGATCTGAAACATTTCCTTACCAAATAGAGCGAGAGCAAGATATATCATCGTGCCGCCCTGGAACACAGAGATCCACAACCACTGCAGGTACGAGCGCGTATTCATTGACCGGGACTTCAATAGTTCTTTGTACAATTGTGGAAATTCACGAACATCACCTTCCTTCACATCCTCATCGAGGACCAAGGCAAACACAGGAGCCATCGTAAAAATGGTGGAATATCCCATAAGAAGATACCCATTGAAGACGGACATGGAGGTGCCAGCGAAAAGTAGCGAATAAAAGGCCTGCACAACTGAATAGGCCATACCTCTGTGTATCACGAACTGGCTCATATTGCACGTGCGTCGGTAAGAGCTTCGACCATGCCACATAATGAGTCGCACGCAGTGTGAAAACTTTGCAATGGAGAAGTCCGCCGCCATACTGGCCTGCTTTCCTTCAACGCCTTCAACACCAATGCCCACATCCGCAGCAAGTATCATCCCTACGTCGTTTCCACCATCACCAATGGCCGCTGTGCGTATGTTCCTCGATGTAAACTTTTTCATAGTCCGTACAACCTCTGCTTTTTGCGTAGGAGAGCAGCGGGATACGATGACAGAGTAGGCTAATCGTGCCACCCGCACAAAGGTTTTTGATGTGGCTTTGGTGAGACACATGGAGAGGCGACCGCCATCCAACACAAGCGTCCAAGGTACGTCGAGAGGTGCATCGTTCATCGAATTATAGTATTGAAGATAGAGGGAATCCAAATATCTCTGAGTTTCCTCCTCAGTGCGGCATGACATCACCTCGATCTTGCCGTGCCGTGGAATCAGACGAGTGGCTCGGCCAATTGTAATCGCCGTTTCCACCTTGTCTCCCGTCAGAACCCACACTTTGATGCCACCCATTCCCAGTGTCTCGAGCGATGTAGTAACATCGTCCTGTAGTTCATCTTCCACGCCTGTCACACCAATCAGTTTCATATCGCGTTCAATAAGAGCCATGGCCGCGTCCAGTAAACTGTCCCGTGCCTCGCTCAAGTCCGCATTTGCCTCATCGTACCGCGCGAGGAAAGTGTCCACTTGTTCCTTTGTCAGCTGCCGTTGGGCAAAGACGAGCGTTCGAAGGCCAACCTGTGCAAACTCTTGGCAACTCTCCTCTAGCCAACTGGAAGATCTAACCACAGAGGTCATCTTAAAGTCCGCGCCCTTCATGAAATATTTGTACACACCGTCAGAATTTGCTCCGCATGAAACGCTCTCGCTGTCAACCTTTTCACGCAGAATGATTCCCATGCACTTGCGCTCAGAGGTAAATGGGAACGTTTTGATTATGTCATAATGTACCAACCTCCCACCCGGTGTGGTAAACTGCATGCAGGTGACGTCCCGGTGGGTGAGGGTGACGCCCAGCGACCTGCAGAAGTTGACAAAGGCGACTTCATCCGGCGAAGATGCCTGATACTGAAGGCAACCATCTTCCACCACCGGCGTTACGTTGTGGCACAGGACAAGAGAGACAATGGCCTCACCAACCGAGGTCACGTCCCGTGTGAAGTTTCGCTGCGTCGAGTGACTGTTTATTTTACCGCTGTCCACTGTATTGGTCCCTCTGGGAACATAATTCTCCCCAAAGTACGCGGCTATGCTGCTCTGGAAGCGATCTACTTCGTGGTAATTCAGCACCGTATCACTGCCCACCTGGATAAAGCGAAAGTTCATGATGTTCTTCGTCAGTGTCCCAGTCTTATCAGCGAAAAGATACTGCAGCCTCCCAAGTTCCTCCGGTATGTTTGTGTTACGCGCAACTGTGCCGGGTATTTTGTCATCTTTCCCAATAACATACGCATACCAAATACGTCCCACATCCACGTTCACCCGCATAGAAATGGGTATTATGCTCGACAGAAGAATGAGGAACCGGAAGAACATAGTCAGCCAACTTCCCTCGAAGTGCTGTTGCACCACAAGCAGAAACGATATCAGTACCAACACAGAAAGACACAACACACCGAGGTAATTTAGTTCATGCTCAATGAGTCCAACCTTTGTGGAGTGCTTGGAACGGTTCATTGCGCTGCGTGTATCGACCCCTGTATGCAGCACAGCGACGGCAAGTGTGCCTGAGGCCACCACGCAGTGGGCCCAAAGTGTATTTTGCAATGAGATAGCCTCTGACTCTTTCCCGGGGATGTCAAACGCGCCAACAAACTTGTAGATATCCTTGTGCAGGGGTTCGCATCGTATGTTCGCCCGCAACTGGCTGAGAGAAACATTATTGAGTGTCTGAGTCCCCTTCAGCGCGTAACGTAACTTCCAGTCGGTCTCACCATCCATCTGGTCGGTTCGAATGAAACACGTCCCGCATGCCTCGGATGTTCGAAGCAACACACAATCAGCGGGGATGCGCTGTCCATGGTGCAGAATAAGTATATCTCCCACCTGGACCTCGGCCGCAGTTATGACGCTAACTTCACCATTGAGCAGCAGCTTTTCCACTTTCTCCTCGTTGATTGTTTTGTCTCTTTGATAACGCTGGATGTCGTCCACTGCATCCTTAATGAGCGAGAGAATCACCACCAATGCGAGTGGAGAGATGTACGTGAAAAGGAAACCAACCTTCAACGCATCCACAAACTGTGTAAGGGTTAGGAACAAATAGAAGCTGTTGAAGAACGGCCTAAACTGGTGGAACAGAGAGAGTGGCAAGAAGGTGATAATGGAGTACCGGCGGTTATTGACCGCATTCCGAGGATAGCCTGCCGCAGTCCAAACATGCGGCGCACACCCCAGGGGAATTGTTCGTGGTTCGCCCTCGCATGCTGTCTCCATGTTGAGCCATCGCTTGATGACCATCCGCTGGCTGCGCTTTTTGATTGGTGGAACCGGGCATGGTGTTACCTCTTCCATTGTACTCATGGAACAACAGCTATCGTTCTCTACTTCTGGCATTGGTATGTCTTCACCATTGTATTTAGGAAGATGCGCACCAACAGGGTATGATACCCGACCATATTGTGAAAGAAAAACAAACAAAGTGTGTGGGAAAAGTGCCGAGTAGTAGAGATATCAAAGCTTTCGGTATGCACCCACAAAAGAAAGTACGCATACGTAAGTGACGGTGAGAATTTTTCAAGGTCAAAAACGATCCAATTCTCCAACGACGGGGGGGGGGGGAAATGACAAAAGCACGAAAGACGTCAGCTGCTTCAGGAGTGCGTGAAAAGCGATCCATATCAACTCCTCAATTACTTGTGAAGTCCTTCGGGTTCCTCTTCCTCCTCAACCACATCACCTCCCGTTGGGGCGGAGAGCTTAGTGAACTCGCTAAACTTCACCTTACTATAGTTTGGTGAGATAAGCGCTATGTATCCCTCAGCTGTGGGCGCATCCAGGAGCAAGTTGGGGTGCTGTTGAAGTACCGAATTCAACTCCAGGACAAAACCATCAACACATGCAGGGATGTGGTAGACGGTGCCGTCCGACATCGTGATGATGCATATTTTCGTGTCGACTTGACACACCGCAGCTTGTTTTTTCCGCTTACCGACAACATGAATGCTTCCTGACGACAGTTGTGAGTTTCCCCGACCCGAGCCAAACACAACGGAGGCTACATTCGTTTCCACAGCCCCGGCGCTACTCTTGGCAGCCCTAACCACTCTATGGGTTTCATCAAGGCACAATACGCATATGCCGTTGCTGTGAACCAACAGCCGGCAGTTGTTGCCCTCAACGCCTTTGCAGTTCTTCACAACGTACTGATGGTAGTATCGCTCGGTGAAGTAATCAAAGGTCGACGGCTTGGGGGCTGCTGCACAAGCCACTCCGACGGGGTTCATCAACTTGATCCAAGCAACAAACGCCAAACGAACAACATAAAATGAGAAAAACGTGGGAAAGAAGGATGGAAGAACAAAACGGGTGATGCCGTGGTAAAAACCAACGGCTTCTACAAACTACGGGCTATGTATATGCAAACATGCGGCGCAAAAAAAAAAAAAATTGTTCCGTCGTGTGGAGAAGGGAGCCCCGTATTGATGAACTGTGACCTTAACCCCAGTAGACGTAAAAGGGGTTGAATCGATATCAAACTGAAGGTGACCGGTGAGTTGCTGAGCCTAGAAACTAACTCCACTGAAGCTCATCACCTCTGTAAGTGTCTCTTGAACGCCTCTCGCTTCTTCGCCACCGCGTTGCTGTAGGCATCCCGGTACGTTTTGTTCCGCTCATCCGTTATGTCCACCTCCACTACCTTGTAGCGGAAATTGAAGGGCACTCGACCTCCCGCCAAATTACTTAGTCGCCTTGCAAGACGATAGCGTTGTTTGTTAGACGCTCCGCGGTTCCTCAGTTGCTCCAACTCAAGTGGTGCCAGTCTGCGGTGCTTTTTGTGTGTTTCTCCAGGCTCTTTTCTTGATGCGGCGTCAGGGTTTACGGCATCAAATTGCTCAAACAGGGATCCAAGCGTAGACGCTTCAGCCATGCGAACACCAATGGGAACAACGGAGTGCTCCGACTCGTACATGTCCATTAGTTTCATTTGATCTTGTGCTGATTTCTCCTCATTTTCTGTGAGGTTAACTGGTAGTAGAGCACTGACTGAACCCTCTGAATTCTTCCCACTATCCTCGTCATCACCAAGCATATCAAGCCATGAAACACCACCTTCCCGTACCTCCTCTCCACACAGTGTATGTAGATAAGCAGAATCAGCCGCTTTTACAGATCCCTCTCCCGCACCTGTCACCCGCCGAGGCGCGGCAGGGAAGTTCAACTTGGGCTCAAAGTCCAAACCTACGCATAAATTCGGATTGTCATCGACAAGTCCCCCCTCTCCGATCACAGCGCCCTCCGGTGGTTCCGATGACAAGACGTTTACTTGACCTGCGAACAAAGAAGCAACTTCGTCGTGACGCAAACGTTGTACGAGATGCGCATCGTCCGTGCACAGCACAACGTTGGTTTCTTTTGGGGCAATCGCGCGTACCATTGCCAATACCAGGAGCAGGTGATCATTATCAGATCCTGCGCTATCAACTGCACCTGTGACAATTTGGGACAGCAGACATTCACTGAAGTGCAGTACTCTCCGCTTCACATTTCCCTTGTCATTAAGTAGAAGGGCGTAGAGGCTGCGCAGTCGCTGTGATGCAATAAACTGATCTTCTTTTCCTACCTCCTGCAGCGCCTCATCGTATGACACTACCTCTCCGTCTGGCGCATCGAGCACCGAGGATATTTGGCGGAGACAGCAGTAAGGTACTAATACAAGCGAATGTCTTCCATTTTCCTCTTCATTCAACGAGCCTAAGCCAAGAAAAGCTTCACTGGACTCCACAAAAGAGGAATCCAGCAGATAAATTGTGTGGTATCCGAGCAACTTACGTGCCAGCGAGGTGATATCCGTTGCGACCGCGTCACTGGGCGGTAACGCATAGCCATCGAAGTGCTGACAGGAACCCACTAAGCTAATGTCAAGCTTCGGCATATGTTGCGTGATCTCATCCAGTGCTCTCTCAACCTCCGCCTCACCGGTGCAATTGCGGTAATGCCTCGCAACAGCAATACGGAAGACTTCATCGAAAACCACCACATCTTCAGAGGGATAACTAACGGCACCCTTCGCCCCAACCAGCAACTCTTGTACCCTCACAGGCCCCAAACCCTCCATGAGAATCCGGTAGAGCTCTACCCCGTTCAGTGCGTTGCGGTAGTGAAAAAATTCCGCATAGTTGAACTTCCAGTACAGCTCAACCTCCCTCGTTACGTCGTAATCCTCGTCAATTTTACACCTCTCCTCGATACTCTTCAGTCCCTCCTTCAACAAATTTAACTGTTCCTCGGATGACCCCTCGCTGCGCACAATCATCACCGCCCGCGTTAGGTCTAGAACGCGCAACTTTGCGTTTTCCATGCGCCGCAACGTGCGAAGCGCTAGTGAGGGTTGAGTGGCCGATAAGGCGACTATTAGATAATGATACAACTCAGCTGTAACACCACCCTCCTCCACAAGCACTCTACGAAAGGCCACCGCCGCCGGGTCTGCATAGTGACGCCAAATGTCTCGCTCACCCGAGCGATGCTTTGTTGCGCTCGTCTGTTCCTTCTCTGCTGTGATCCGCTGCCTATACTCATTTACTAGCGCCACAACTCCCTTCACATCGCCGGTCCACGCCGTCCGCTCAAGATCAGCGACGAAACTTGGGTGCAGAAGCGAGTCGCGAAGGCGTGGCTGAACGAGTGTGGGAGCCTCCCACGGAACTGCTGCTTCCATGTGCGGAAATATGGTGTGGCGACTGACGGTTGGCCACGAGGTTGCACCGGGCACAACCTGTGGCGTGTTGGGGAGGTTGTCGATGAACTGGAGGAGTTCCGGTTTGGCAGTGGGCTCAATCCGTAACTTCAGCGCCTTGAATGCTGCAAAAAGTCCTTCCAACTCCTGTTGCTCCTCGCTGGTGGTTGGTTGAAAGTGTGCCATGGCAGTTTGACCCGTCACATCGTTCTTCACTGGCGAGCAGTAGCGACCCAAATATGCCTCCCAAACCCCCTCCGTCATATCCTCCGTGATTTCGTCACTTGGTGACGCGGCTGCGATGTGCAACAGCCATGTGTAGTGTGATAGTGGGAACGATTGACCAGCTTCAACGAGGTACTGCTGCCAGCGGAACGCCGCCGTTACATCTCTGCCCAAGGCGCAAAGTCGAAAGAACTCCTGATAACTTTCCTTCCCTACCTTGTGGCTGTGTACCATGAACTGAAAGACATGTTGAGCGTACATGTATGCCTTCCTCTTGGGTACTGGCCGCCGCTCCAGTTGCACAACCGCCGTGCACCATGACAGCAACCTGGCGCAGTGGTAGTCACTCAAGAGGTGACGGTGCTGATGAAGCTTAAAGGCCATGTACCACGGTCGCGGCTCGCGGTACAACTGTCGTCGTAATGTCTCAAGGTTTTGACTGGCACTCCATGCGCGGAATATGTCCCTGTGGTGCGCCCGAACCTTCACACCGCCCCACATAAGTGTATATGTACTTATATACACCGAGCCGCCTGCAACAACCAAAACCAGATAGAGGAAAGTGAAAAAAAAAGGCAGTAGGGAAAATAACCATTCCAATTCAGAAACGTAATAAAACACACGTATTACAGGTACGTGAAGAATAATAGAGTGGGAATGTTGATCCTCTCCCTCGTTCAGCTAAGCGAGTTTCCCTATTACCAGGGGAAAGAGTTCATTATGTAAATATAGATCGACAGATATATAGTACATTCCTTCTCCTTTCTTCCATCTCTCTCTCCCTCACTTTTTTTTTTTCGCCTTCCCTACCTTTTTCTTACCCGTTTGACATACAAACTCGCCTATACAATTAATGTTAATGTCGCTATAAGGAATAAACTCTCATGTCTTACGTCTGGTAACTTTCGCCGACTGCTTGCTTTCCTTCGTACCAGCAAACGCAACCATTCATCAAAGGAGAGAAAAAAAAAACACAAAAGAAAAAAAGAAAAAAAGGCATCTCTACTGTTGCCAACATCATCATCAGCAGCAGCAGCTTCCCGTAGGGACAAAACGCGGCAGCAGCGACAGTCATCGAAGTACCCACAAAAAAAAAAAAAAAGAGAGCACCAACCATAAAAACACAAGAAAACGAAACAAGGAATTGCCTATGCGCTTATTGGGCCCCCCTTTCTTCACTTTCCCACAACGCACCGCAGACGGACGAACGAATGGGGAAGAGAATCACCAGTTCGCACAGCAACCACAACACGGTAATAAAAGTTTAACAAACTAACGAACAAGCGCTAGTGCGCACATTTTGTTGGTTTGACATTTTCAACGCAATCGTTCTTTATCCACTTTTCTTTTTGAAGGAAAAAATTATGGGGGAAAACCGCAGCGAAAGAAGTTGCTGACTAAATTCATATGGGCAGCGTACCTTGGGCCTCCTTAGGGTTTCACAGTGTTGAGAGAGTGGGGAAGAAGGGAAAAAAAAAACAAAAAAGAAACGGAGCCAACCAAACCAAACCAACGGTCATTCGGGAAACGGAATGAATGGGACGCAGTGAAAAAAACATATTCACACACACACACACACACACAATATATATATATATATATGTGCAAGTGTAAATGTAGGGGGAATGGATGAAAGAAGGAAGAGGAAAAGGAATAGAACTATCAGATGATGGGAAGGGAGAGAAGGTGAGTGGGCTGAGTCTTGATACTGCAACGTACGAAAATACCGTCGAAACACTGACAAGAGGGCAAGGCAAAAAAAAAAAGAAAGAAAAACAAAACAAACAAGCATGAAAATTAGTCTGAATATAAAACACCACTCTCCTGTATCTTCCCTCTATCCTTCCTCCTTCAAATCCTGACTAAAGGCACTGAACGGACGCCATATACGAGTATATATATATATATATATATATATATAAACGCATAAACACATAACTACAAACGTATATAAATAAATATATATATATATATATTATCCTTCCCATTCCCCATCTTTTTACCTCTCACATTATCAGTCCCCCGCCTGTCACCCTCGTCATTCATATCCGTTTCGTCTGATGTTGGCGGCACCACTTTCTTTTCTTTTTTTTCTTCCTCACCATTTTAACAACATAAATATTATCACTCAAATGTGTCTTACGACTACATCTTAAAAGGCTGATATCACCACTCACTATTTCCTTTTCACCCACATCATATCTCTGCATTTATAAATATATTTACATAGATACAATGTGTTTAATAACAGGTCGTTTCCTCTTCTGTATTATCGTATCATACCCCGACTTGTAGACTTTTCACTGCATCGCTAACGTTACATGCGCCCACCAAAGAGTAAAAAAAAAAGTTAAGTGATGGAAAGGAGAAAAAGGGGTGCGTGTGTGTAGAAAAACTCGTTTTTTTTCCTCCGTGTAATTTGTTATTTCTCTTTTTCTATTGGTATAGTAATTTATTATTTCCTTTCCTTTCTCTCTTTATCTTTTTTCCCTATTCTCCGCTTCAGCTGCATTTTCATATCCCTTCCCACGTCTTCGCCTTCGTCTTTATGTTTTCTTTCTTCTTACCTCCACGCATGCATATATCTCCACTTCTCATTTCATTTCTTCGACGACCGTCGACAGCAGCAACACAAGAATATAAAGTAAAAAAGTGACGGTACAAAAAAATTCATGTGAACAAGAAAAGCAACAAACGGAAAAGTGAAGCGAAGGGAACGAAGGATACACATGATGGACACCACGTTGTGTGAACCGGTCCCCCCCGCCCACACACAAAAAAATACCAAAACACGCACACCTTTTCATCCTTCTGGCCCACTGGCGGGTAATAATCATGACGACGATGATAGTAATGATGTTGATGACAAAGGTTTACTATTTCCTCTTTTCATTTTCCTGTTCCTTCCCCTTATTATTATTAATATTTTTTTTTTCTCTCCTCAACTTTCCTCACACGCCTTTACATCTTTAAAGGGGCCCATTAGCGGCACCATTTTCAATTCTTTCCCCTCCTTCGCACTACGATCCACGCCACCACACCGATGAGGCCGGCCACCATTGTTGTGACAACGAGTCCAGCCCGACTTACAGACCGCGCGTTAACCGACCCGTCCGCTGGGGGAAGTTCGCCTGCGCTAATCATCTGTTCAATACTCGCACGCAATGTCTCCTGCATGGGTGTAAACTTCATGCCCAGCTCAGTCGTTGCTTTGCGCGTGTCCAAGCACTTCCTGACGCCTAACGTACGCCACAGAAAGCGTATGCTCACCTGTGAATGCGTCGCTCCAATGATGAGTGTCATGAGCGTGTTGGCTGTGCGCGTCGGTGGGGTGAGGTGCGGGTATTCATTTCTGATGAGCTTCCCAATCTCTGCGAAACTAAAGCACCCGCCGGAGACTATGACCCTCTGATCTTTCACCTCCTGACACTCTAGTGCCCGGACGTGGGCTTCAGCAACATCCCGTACGTCCACAAAATTCCAGTGCAAGTTTGGTGCGTATGGGAAGTACGACGAGGCGGTGGCTAAATGTTGTATTCTCTTCATGGCATCACTAACCTCTTCAGTGCGGCTAGGGCCTATTGTAATGGACGGGAGGATCACCACTAACTCCACCCCCAGCATCTGCTTCAATCTCCATGCTTCCTTTTCAAAATATATACGAGCATAAGGAATGGGATCGGTATCGTTTGTTGCGACACTGTTCCAACAGGACTCGTCGAAGGCGCCGGACGGTGGCTCGGGATCCGTGACGTGAAAGACGGACGATGCGGCACCGTGTATCACCACTCGCTTTACCGTTGATTTACCAGCCTGCCGAATGGCGTTGAAGAGCGCCTGGACAGCACTTAGGTGAAACTCAACCGTGTCCTTATCAGTAGAGCTAACGGGACATCCGCAGTGGATGACATACTTGCAACCCCGCAGAGCGTCACGCAGCGAATTTGTATTAGTCATATCCGCCTCGAATATAGAAAGTCGTTGCTCGTGGTCGCGACCCACGGAGGAAAGTGCCGCTTGCTGCTGTGGTGTTAGGGCACCACTCCCGGTGATGCGCACGCTGTAACCTGCCTCAAGCGCCTTGTTGACAACGTGGCTGGACACGTAACCGACACCACCAACAATCAGAACGACTGTCTTGCTTCGGAGGCTTTTGGCGCGTTCCTTCTCGGTTTCAGATGACAACTGGCTAAGGATTGTCGAAACCGTAGCTCCGGGGGCAATCTTCGGTTGCTGCTGCTGGCCTTGTTGACCTGCGCGGTGAGGGCTCCCCCGCGTTCCATTTGACAGCGCAACGTCTTCATCGGAGAGAATCTCACCACACGCTGCGTTAAGGTCTAACGTGCTGCCTGAGAACACTTTATGCAGTGTGTGAGCGCAAGGCTGAGGCCGCACTGGTTGCCCATCCTCGGTGAAATAATCAGCTCCGGGGCCCAGTACATGTGGCTGCTTCACTAAGTTGAAGTCCCGGACTGTCTCCATATGCTCGAGGGAAAGACAGCTGCCGGAGAATACACGAAGCATGTTTGACGTTCTTTCTAGAAATTGCCTTTTTTTTAATTGTTATTACCCCTCTTATTCACTTTGTTAGAATATATATATATATGTATTTGTTCTTATTCTTATTCTTGTTCCTTTAACTTTACTTTCGTGATACCTTCTTGACTCTTCTCCTTTGAAGCGGGATTCCTCCTTTTGTTAGAGAAAATTCAAGAAAGTATTTATTCGCTTTCGTTACCTTCCCACCGCACACAGATGAAGGAGGCGTGCGAATAATTAAAAACCGAGTGGAGACCGTCGACTTGGTGTGCCCGTTACTTTCTCCGCTGCTTACACTTTTTCCCCCTTTCCCTACTCTTTAAGGCGAAACTTCTTCCCGTTATGTGGCACCCGTTCTCACACTAGTCGATACAATAAGTATGTGTATATTTATTTAAATATGCAAAACAGTTTTGAAACTGAAGTAATTTCACTGCCAATTCCTTCCTTTTTTTTTTCTTCCCCCGTCTTTCTCGTTCTCCTTCACGCTTTCCGACTCGTGCCCTTCTCCAAATATGTTTCTTTTTCTGTGGGCGATGAACGTATAAAGGCTGTCAGGCGCAGAAGAAACGTCACTCAGTAAGACGAAAGAGAGCAAAGTGGTGACGGAGTGAAAGAGTTGGGGTTGTGTAAACTAAATAAATTAAATTAAACAAATTGATGTTTCTCTACCTTTTTTTTTTAACCGTATCGCGCCTCCCCCTTGTCACACACGCACCTCCTACGCTGGTGGTACCTAAACACGTATCGACTTGTAGCAAATTACTCTGATAAAGCCCCGAAACAAAACAGAGCGTAACAAAAAAAAGGAAAAGGAAAAGAAGTTTAAATATGAAGTACTGAGCAGTGAAAGTCAAGACGTATGTGTGCATACAATGCATCTCACCGAACGCATAGGGAAAAGGAAAAGTTATTGGTTACGGCAAAGTAAGCAACCGCCAGCATGTCAAAAAATGTGAGCTACACTCAACTGATAACTTATAAGGCTTGCATGTTTATGTGTGTGTGTGATCATATACAAGTACGTGCGTATGTACATGCGTATATATAAAGAAAAAAAACAGTGTAAGCCAGTGGAAGGGCAGCACAAGGAGAAAATGAACGTAGGAGGAGGATCAGATCACTCGCTGCGCGCAACGTAAGAGAAAAAAAAGTGATTGTAAACTGTAACCTCCTTCCACAGTCTTCACCCCTCCCCCCCACCTCCCCCTAATTCAACACCGCTTCGAACTGCTTTGCATTCCTTGCATTTCTTCCCTTCCCTCACATTCCTGTCCCGTAATCGCCTCCGTTCGGAAGCAATAATGGGATTTGAGTAAAACAACGTGCAGGAGAGAAGAAATGTGTAGCCGCACAAAAATAAGGGCCCCCCATTGGTGAGACACAAAAACCAATCGACGGGAAGTTGCAAACGAGCTTAAAGCGAAAAGCAAACATCCATTAAAAAAAAAAGTGAAGAGAAAACTAGTCAATCACTTGCAGCATCTTCGCGTTTGCTTCTCTCCACCTCCACCTCCATCCCCACCCTCACCTCTCTTTATCTCTTTCCTCTTTTCCATTACTTTATAATGCTCTCTGATTTCCCGACCCGTGGTGCCCCGGTCCAAACCTCTTGACTATGGTGAACTTCGATACACAAGTGAAAACTGTCAGTAATCAGCACCGGGAAAAAAAAGAAAACACGGTATATAAAGGTTGTGCAGGACAACGGAATAATATAAGTAACTGTTCATTCCTTTCCCAACTCACTCCCTCCCTTTTCCCCCTTTCCCCCTTCCTGTGGATTGTGCAAGGCTGAATTCACATTCACATCCACAAATACACTTATACACACTCACCTGCACTCACCTTATCGCCTTTCTCAGTGGCGGTAGTACACAACCTGCGAGTCGGCAGGCACGGGACGCCGGACGATGGCCCCCGACAGTCCGTGATTGCGCCCGCTCAAGCGGCTGCTCATCTGCAGTTGGTCCCTGCTAACTGTGGTGGCAATAGAAACCCCTACTTTCCTCTCCATGGTTTCGTTTGCGTGGCCTGGTGGGCTACCACCGAGAACGGCCATGGACCTTCCCGAGATAAGCTGTTC
Organism: Trypanosoma brucei gambiense DAL972; assembly: GCF_000210295.1. NCBI lineage: Eukaryota > Euglenozoa > Kinetoplastea > Trypanosomatida > Trypanosomatidae > Trypanosoma > Trypanosoma brucei. Next base: position 319,421 of record NC_026737.1, read on the forward strand.
CGCATCTGCGGTTCGCTTCTCCAATCGGCAGAGTTCCTCGTTTAGACGCTCGTCAAGGGTATCCATGTAGCTGTTAGTGTCTGGAACCGACGTCGTGGAGCGGTTGTCCATGATTGACCCATCACCGAGAGACATACGCCTCCTCTTCAAATGCACTTCATCCAGCGAATTTAACAACGACTTTTCATCGAGGCTGTCTCCAAGGAAGGTCGAGCATGTCCCCCACTTGCGATCTGTGTTTGTAACAGCCGTACTGGCTGAATCACACTCCATACGGGGATGTACTCTCGGCGAGACACGACCACCGGAGCCGCTTGTTCGGGTACCGGATGCACACGCATTTGCCGCTGCCTCCGATTCCCCTTCATGCTCAATCGAGAGAACATCCATCGATGCGTTTAACGACCCGTTCAAAGCCAATGGCGCTTGAGTGTTTGGCAGAGCTGCGAGTATGGGACTGCACCGCACGGTTACAACGCGCTGCTGCTGCCTCGCGGCCGCCCAAATGAGCCTTGACCTCACAGGGTGTCGAAGCCGCTTCCAAGGTACGTTGGTGTAGATTGTGGGCAGTGGGACTATGCACTCCGATTCGCCTGGTGGCAAATAACATTGCGTTCCCTCATCCGCTTCCTGCACCACCGGTGGCCCCTTCACTGTTTCGCTTACGCAAATACGTGCCAGGACAACCTGCATCCACACTCGGTTCATGATTCCCACCTTATCACCAACTCGGAGGATGGTGGACTCGTTGCGACACAAAACGGTTGTTCGACTCTCCTCCACCGCCTGCAAACTGCTGCAGTTTCCCACGGTCTCCCGGCGGACGACCGTCAGGGGGTTCTCGCCAACGCACGTAAGTACAAGGCAGTAGGCGACCTGTGGGTGGATTGGCGTTGCAGCCGCATGATGAACATCTGCGCTGTCGAATGTTTCCTTCTCACTCGCCTCTACAGCAAATGTCATCACTCGTCGGGAACACCGGGGGTTGTTCCCAAGATGCCAGTAAAGTTCTGGCGAGTGCCTGCCTAAGACTGGCGCCTTAGCAGCAGACAGCGGAAACGGGAAGTCCACATGATGTTCATTTGGACGGCTGCTGATGTGTGCTAAAAAGCAACGCAGCTCCATTTCCTCCTGGGTGTCGAGTGGAAACAAAAGCAAAGTTACGTAAACAAGGAAAGGTTAAAGCAGAGGAAGACACGCACAGAAAAGTGGAAGGGAAGAGCCGGCGCAAAAGGGCACACGGGGATGCCGAGGGGAAGGGTGTGTGTAAACCGGTGCACGGCCCCAAACCAGAGAAATACAGTATATGACGATCTATGTGAATGAGTAAAGGAGAACGGTTACACGGTATAGAATAAGACCAAACTGAATACTAGCCACACCGTTATTATCACACAGGATAAGCAAAGTATATGACTGCAGTGGGGATGTGTGGTGTAGAGTGGCTACATAAAAGACAACAAAGATTAAATGCACACCCCTTCAAAAAACGAGAAGGGATCTTAGAAAGGAAATCCAAAGGTGCGGCAGGTTGGTAAGTTCCTCCCCATCCTCCACCGGAACATGAAAAAGGAACAAGTGTAATGCCAATACCGAATAAAATAGCTTCGCATCCAATGAAATGCACGCTCACACGCAACTGCCGTGCGGTTCATGTGCCGTCCCGCCGTCAACATTTGCGGTTTGCTGTCCCCTTTTCTCATGCGATAATTATAGACAATAATACATCTGTGTTCTGTGCCTTTATCCGATTTGGACATTTTGACCACGGAACCACCAGTAGCAACCAATGAGGGAGCATAACGGGCATGGGAGAAACGGATGTTTGCTCGTTCTCTCCTACCCAACTGGAACCCGCCACTACACCATACGACGGGGCTCCAGCCGAGAAAACTTCCACTTCTCTCTCCGCGCTGCAGCATCTTTCCCCCCTCTCTCAGCACAGTGCCCTCATATCGAGGCCCTAAGGTCAACCTCCCCATACATGCATTAAGTACACCGTGACACAACGGTAACTCTAGCTACCCACGGAACACCACCGTTGCTGTGTCAAGGAACGAGCGCATCAGTGTCATCTGTATTTTTCGTGCGTTGCCGCAATATTCTAATAAATTTTTTTACTAGTTCCATCACGTAAGCATTTACGTCCTGTGGATCTTTGGGTTCATTCGCCACAAAATCCCAATTTTTGTCGTGTTCCTCGCCGAACTCGACAAGTGAGTATCGAGCCCCTAGACACAACTGCATCCCAACCGTCCTATTCACCGTGCCCTTAACCAAGTAAGAGATTTTCTCAAAGCTCCTCTTCTCCTCCACGCGAAGGGTCTTAACCTGTCCGAGAACCAGCTTCTTTGACTGACGTTCTGCGACCACGCGTGGCTTTGCACTACCAACTTGCCGACCGTGACGACTGATGCTGCATTGGGAAGGCGCACGTTGAATTGGACATGACGGGTTGTTCGGTTCAGGAACGCTATTACTGGAGTCGGACTCAATGTAAAGCGAAGAGTCAACGAAGCCCAACGTGGCTGAAAAGAAAGTTGGAGCAATGACTGTGTAGATCCTTTCGTATGACTCTGCGAGAAACTCATCTTTCCACACCTTTTGTAGCATCATGACTGGGGTCCAACACGTGTCCAGTTCGTGAAGCAACACCAGAGCTCTTTGCAGACGCTTGAAGATGCTCCGCTGCACCTTTAGTACCCTACGACGTCTCCGTGGGAATTGCAGCTGCATTGTTTCTTTCAGGTCCTCCTCAACACTATCCAAAATACCACCAATATTGAACTCCGTCTCGTTTCGTAGATCGTCAAAGGCAACATACATTTCGCACTTCATCTTGAAGGCTATAGCGAAGGCAGTGAACCGGTTAATCTCTCCCAAAAGACGCACGCAACGGGCGCGAAGTTCCAAGTGGAGTTGGGCTTCCTCCTCCGTTTCCACTCCGATGGAGTTGATGAATGTCAAGGTATATTGTAACATCCATTCGGTGGCATAAATGGTGCTCGAGAGAGCCACAGTGAGTGGTACGATGTTGGAATATGCAAAATCCGCAACCTCCTCCGCACCTTCCAATGGTTCACTTCCCTCCGGTTGGATTGGGAGTAAAACTTTAACGGTCGGATCCCCCTTCTCCACTACCGTAAGAACAATGGTAAGTGCCTCCAAAACATCCTCGAAGGTGAATGGTGCACATCCCTCTCCGATCCGTTCCCTTGCAACCCGTATATTTTGGTCAAGCTGCTCAGCAACCTCTTGCAGCGTTTCAACCTGCACGTCAACGGTCGCGAAGTCCTTCATCACCGCAGATGGTGATGTTTCCAGAAGTGCGGCACCGTCCAGTGGTGGACAAGGTCGAGAGCCCCCATTATTACTGTTGACTTCGTCGCCCCCAGCCGATGGCTGTGCGTCTTCTTCGCACAACAGAGAAGGGTTTATTGTGGTTTGTGGTTTGTAAACACCCTTGTGCACACTCTGCCTCGCTGCTTCTCCAATGCCACAACCCAACATGATTCCTTCCACGTGGGATTGAAGTCGCAGCTTCCTTTGCTTCCGAATGGCTTCGTTTATGCCTGCCTCCGCCTCTTCACGGTTGTAACCATTCTTAAAATCACCGAACTCCATAAAGAAAGGTCGCTCAAAATTTAAGTCACTCATGGTGCAAAAATCGCGTAACAAAATCAACTTCCAATCCAATGCGCACCTAATTCACTCACTGGAGTAGTGAGGGACGGCTAACTAAAATAACAACGAGACAACAGAGTTAGGGGAAATTTTATGTGTGCGGAAGCAAATATCAAATGTGGAAGAGGAAATCATTACTTTCTCGTTACAAGGAATAGGATTTGCAATTGCTCAACATCCCCCTCCCGCATCAATGGTAACCCACTGGAAACTCACCCCCACACTGTGCACCTACGCGTGCACAAAGACACGCCACCACTTTACCAAACGGCAATGAGGCTGCAGCAACCGATCACAGTTCCAAATCCTTGGTTAGGAGGAACCAAAGCAGAATGGCAACCATGATCACGAACGAAACAACCGTGGTGGTGGTATCCCTTTGCTCGCCATCCATGGGGTTCTCAAAGTAAAACGTGAGGACGAATATTTCATCCTCGGGTTTAAGCATTATCTTGGTATCCTCAGGGCTAAGGTGCACCGTACAGTACTTACCGCGCAACCGCCAGTCCAACGCCTGCGTACCGTCACGACTGTTTGCACTGCTGACCAACTTTACCACTTTCGAAAATACGGTTTGATATACAATTTCCTCTGGAAGACAGGGTGCACACGCAAAGGGGTAAGCGATGACAATGGCCGGCAAATTCGTCAGCTGCCGAACTGACTTTGTTGTCCAACGAATTTCAAGCTGGATCTCATTCCCAACACCCCTCTCCGTTTCGTCCAGCACATCTGAAGCCCTTGAAGCTACAGCGTACAAAGTTCCACGCTCATCCTCCTCCTGCTCAGCCTTTCCTTCCATACCAGCTGCTGCGTCGAACACAGCGGGACAGAGAACCAATGGCCGCTCCGATGGTGGGCTGACAACGCGAACCAACTCCCACATCATGATCTTCTTGTTTATACGAGCGGAAAGTGACGTTAGAGTTCCATCACACGCACTAACCGGGAAAACAAAGGAAAAGCAACCCTCGGATGTATGTCCGATATGATACGTTGTCGTGAGGTGGTACACCAATGTCCTTTCCGTTGCCCTCATTCGCAGCTTGCATGCTGTGCAAGTCAACGGTGAACTAATGGTGTCTGCCCACGATCGCAGCCGCTCCGACACCTTCGGGTCGGTGGCATTTCCATTTCCGTTGGGTGTAACTGACTCGCTGTTACTCTTAACAGCGTACAAACCTGAGAGGAAAACATCCTTCCGACGCCCGACAACACCCACTGGTGAGTCTAAAGGCATTGGCGGCTGCCGCGCCAAGGTGCGTCAAAGCCCTGACTCACGTTGCAGAAGAAGTTTGCGTAGTTTAGATCAACCCAGTGTTTGTCAGCACCAGCAGCAATACATACGAAGTCACTTATTCGAGCCTCAAATGGGCTACTTTGCAGTTTTGTGCACGAAAGACGAGGTGGGAGGAGATATACACCAGTGAAGAAATGTGGGTCAATGAAAGTTTAATGCTTTCCCCTATGACAAAGACGCAGCAAACAAAATGTTTTGTGCAGCTGGATGACCGCCGTGAGAAGGTCGGGATTAATGAGTAGGGGAAAGAGGTAAAGAACGGCATCTCCTCCGAAGGATTCATCGGAATTCCGATTAGTTGTTCACAAAAAAATATGGACGGGTCCAAGATACGGCATCTAAATTTAATCCGTGGTCTCAGGCCGATACAAGGAAAGAACATTTCCTTGTCTGCGATCTTCTTCAAATAGTCCTGAGTAAAGCGGGTCTGACCTCAACCGAGAAAAACGCGTCCGATAAGTCATGCCTTGACTGATTGTACATGTAACAACGGCGAAAAATCCAGGATGTCGCCCTACACTGACGCGCACACAAGCACTCATCCATCTCAAGATCTCGTTGATTAAAACCACATTCCGATACTAGTTATCCGAGGCGGACTCACTCCCCTCATCATCACTTCCATCATCACTACCTGATTCCGAAACTGAGGAAGATGAAGAAGATGCTGCGTCTGATACCTTTGAGTGCGGTCTCGGAACACGGCATTTTACACATTCTGGGACGGACGTTGGGAGGAGTATGCTGCAGTTCGAGCAGAACCATAAAACCACATCCAGTTTGTGCGTAGGTGGTGTCCACTGCACCTCCCCCGTTTCACTGTTACAGTAGAAGACATGCTGCGTGGTGGAGTCAAAAAACTCATGCCATTCTTCGCTTTTGTGATCAAACTCACAATCGCGTGTATCATGCAGACCGCCGCAGTCTGAGCAGCGGTACTTCTTCACTTGACACTGCGCCGAGGAATGACCCCGCTGGGCGCATTTCCAGCACCCCTTCTCGCGGTCCATCAAGGGATAATCACGAGGGGAAAGTCGCAACCTCGGACAACTAACAGTCCAGTGATTCTTCGAGCAAATATGGCAGGCAAAAGAAGCGTGAACGGCAGGTATCGACGCTTTGGTTTGCGCTCTGTTGCGCCGGCGCCTCACGCCACGCTTCCTGCGGTTCAACCTCTTTGCCGGTGCGACACCGCGTTCTCCTCTTGACATTCCCGTGCTTCAGGAAGTGGAGAGCCCTAAACAGCGGCCACAGAGGCGGAAGACACTTCGATGAGGGCACGAGGGAAGTCTTATAACGTAAAGAAGAAAAGAAAAGTAAAAAGATGAGGGTACAAAACGCTTATGTGCGTGTGTGTGTGTGTGGAAAGCATCCAAATGGGAAGTTAACGAAGAGATGTATGGGCACTTTTGACTCGCATTTGTGCGCGGAAAATGCCAAGTCTTCGAGGCATGGAGCGGTGGCCACGTTGATTCCACACCACCAGCGCGGGCACAATATATGCGCTTCGCCCGCAGATTCCTTTGTGTTACAGGAAAAATAAAAAGGGAATGCGGATGCAAAGAACAGGTGTATGCGTCCTACTTGCCGTACTCTGTGGAGATAATTTGTTCACCTTTTCGGATGAGTTCATTCGTGATAATATCTTGTTGGTGAGCCACAGCCGCTGAGGGTACGTAATCCTCGGGTGGCGTACCACACGACAAACGCCACATTTTTTCTGCTTCGGAGTCCTTTCCACAGACAGGTGCCATTGCCTGCATACAAATCTCTTCACCTGCCCTGAGCGCCCTGGCGGGGACGACGTAAATCCACTTTCCGTCTTGCTCACACATGAAGTCGTACTGGTGATGTCGCGCAAAGTATGCAGCCATGCGTGTAGCAGACGATTGTTGGGACGTCCGCGCAACAACAAACGAATTTGTGTTCTTCCCCCCATGCGGAAATAAGTGCACCATTGGAATAATTCCAATTGAGCGTGTCGCCCCTATCACTAGCGGAGTGGAGTGCGATAAACAAATACTCACTGCCCACCTTAACTGAGCTCTGTCAACTTTACCCACAAGGGGACCACCGTTGATATAATTCCGTATCATCTGTAGAAGCACATCCGCCAGACCTGTAGCTTCTGCGTCTAGTACCACATCGTCTTCAAAGTATGGGGCGTTCTTCATGGACCGGACCCTTCCCAGAAGCTCAGCGAAGGCCCAGCGAGGATCAGTCAATGGGCTGCCTATAGAAGTTATGAGATCAGACACAATCATACCCAGTGAGTCAAAGAAGAACTGGCATATGTCCGCATCGCTTTGCTCTCCCGCATTCAACTTATTAAACTCCTTTTCCCTCTCCTCGTCCCGTAGATTATTCTCTGCCTCACTTGTATCTTTAAAACCGATGGCAAGTGCCTCTGGAATAGCGAAAAGCGGTGTTAACCGATCCACATCTTCGGTGACAACGAACGCGTGGTCACGATAGGGTGATGGTCGTCTATGAATGCGGACAGTCGGGTGGATAAAAATGTGTTGATCGTGACACCACATCATTAGTCGATAGTAATCATGTGCATCAGAGTACTGAGACAAGTGCTTCGCGTGATGAAGGTAAAGCGCACGACGGTGTGCAGCATGGAGGGCCATTTTGTTTTCGCTAGCGTTAAGCTGTGCGTTTTCGTCACCATCATCATTTTTGTTGTCACTCGCATCTTTCCCTTTGTGTTTCAAAACGCTTCCTTCAAGCGCCGGAAGCCATTGCACAAGGTTACTCACGCAACCTCCATTGCCGTTGGGTTTTAACGAGGGTTCCTCTTCCTTTCCCCCTCCGGTACCCTCCTGACGCTTACATGCCCTACTCCATAGTAACAAGGGTGACAGCATTCACCTAAAGATGTTATTGGGGGAACCGAGTGAAATCATCAGCAATAATGAAGCAAAGGGGTAATGTGCACAAGGGAAGAAAAGCAACACGCCATCTCTGTCGGTTGGGAAAATAAACTGCGGCCCGGCTCTCGTTACGTTATCCCGTAAGTTGCAGTACCCCCTTCCCCACATTTCACAAATGTAATGAAAGAAGATAAAACGGATAAATTATTACATGAGAACCGGAACATCTGGTAAACCCACAACAGAGCAAAAAACAACAGAACGGGTCAAGCGGCGCAAAGGGTTTCTGCAACGACGAGCCCACACACTTCACAATCACCGCTTGCCCACTGTCAGTCAGCCACAGCTATGGAGGGTGTGACTGCAGCGCTTAGTGCATTTGGCTCCACCCCTCCTTCTTAAAAAGTTCTTTCGCCTCCAATTGACGGACTTCCCAGTCTTCCAGCTCGGTTTCCGTGTAGGTGTGGTGCCTTTTTCCCTCCTCCGCATCTTTAGCCAACCGCGCTTGCGCGAAGTGGGCTTTAATGTCGAACTCTTTCACCAGTAACCGGCACGAGGGAACAGTACTAATGATCTGCTTGCGAAACTTTTCATCCAAAACATAACGGTTGCTTTCTACCACAACATTATGCTTTTCGCTGATATGCCTCACAATCGCATTAATCATAGCAGCACACAGTTCGTCTTCTTTGGAGAAGTCATCAAACTTTCCTGTAATTTCTACCCTCAACTCATCTTCATCGACAATGCGGCACGAGTCATCACACCGCCCCTTGTATTGTTTCAACCACGTTGACTTTCCGCTACCAGGCATGCCCACAAGGAGGATAACTTTAGGGTCGGACCTCTTGCGCTCCTTGTGCTTTCCACGACCACTGTTTTTACCATTTCCACTTCCACTTCCACTTCTCCTTCGACTGCGGCGCTCCTTCTTTGCCCGTGATCTCGGGTAATAGCGACGCACTGCATATGCGATCAACAGATTCAATAAGATGACGAAAAGCGAAAAGAGAATTCCTCCTACGAGAAACCGGCGGGTCCTCGGCACCAAAACGCCGCCTAAAACACCATTTTCTTTCATTTGTGCGGTATATATTCGCTTATTCGTGAGTGTTTCCCCTACCCTTTTGATTTCCCTCCTGACCCCTTTTTTGCCTCTCTTAACACCCTCGGGCTCTGATAAGTAACAACAGATCGTAATAGAATCTTTCCCGTGCAAACAATTTCATAACCGTTTCCACACGGGCAGAGGGACCGAATCACCTCGCAGGCAGAGTAAGAAAACAAAACAAAAAGAGCGTTCGTAATGGAAAGATACAAAATAAATAGCAATGAAGTGGGGATACAATGTGTGAGCACGCAAGTGGTGCATACATCACATTTTGCACCGCGAACGAAAGGAGTTAAACCGCAAATGCCCTTCATGCGTGTCTTGCAGCCATAACGACACGAAGCTGTTGAAATATATCTTGTCTTTTCCCTCGTTCCGGTCCCCCTAGACTTTCCACGGACGTGCGTGGGGAAAAGGTATGGAAGGGGGGTAATGCCAAAGACTACCTCACGATGATAACGTGGGTAACGTATGAAAGTGATTGAAGAAAAGAAAAACAGACACACGAACACGCACCCAAACAGGGACGAAAGAAGGATGCATTAATTATTTCTATTACAGAGGTGAAGATGCAGAACGCGGAAATGTACCGCCCTTTTTTTTCTTCCGTCCCACCCCTTTCCACCATGGAACGGTACAGGTGGCAGTGCAGGGTCACGAAGCGCATTTTGTTTTGCTTAAAGACCAACTCTTAGTTCTAACCCTCGGTTCCTTCAGTCCCTTAACCAAAAAATCAGATGTGTGCGCTGCTCAACCGGATTCCACGGAAAGAGTGAGACCGAAACGGATGGGACTGTTCTCCACCAACACGTTCTTCTGCGCCACCAAACCCCAATGCACCACGCCATTAAATATGCCACGAATGGTTGCCGCACATAAGCCACCGCTCTCCGCCTTGAATGCTCCCACAAACGGGAGAATGGCGGTCCATACGTCCAACTGCTCACACGCCCGCTGCTGCAGAATCGTGGGGACGCGAAGCCGAAAACCCTGTGAAAATCCCAGCGAGACATGTACGCGTGACTCCTCCATATCGAAATTGTATGCGCAGGCCACCGATGTGTCGGGCACCACGCGCTGATAGAAAGCAATGCGTGCCGCGCTCCACATATCGTTCGCTCTCACTAACTTTGCGCCAACGGACCAATTCACCCCAGTAAAGCCAACCCCCGCATAAAGCACGTCCAACTGCGCGGTGTGATCCTGTTGCTCAAGAAACGAAACTTTCTGCCGCTCAAATCCGGCACCCGCAAGAAGATTAAAAAATTTCGTGCCACAATCAACAAGCAAGTCACTGCTTCCCAATCCGTTCCTCTGATAGTTAAGTGTGGAATAGAAGTCACGACGCTGGTAATCCATTGCAACGGACCACACATCTTTTGACGGAGGAGCAATTGTGTTTACTGCGAGACGCCCTTTTACCTCCATTCCCTCGAGAAGATCACTAACCTTGACGCTACCCGATGCCAACCCCTCGCTGTTCACAGTAATCCCTTGCTCGAAGCGACACACCTGCGGCACGTGAACACCACTGTGCAACTTCACCTTCCCATGGTATCCTCCGTCTCTGTTGAAAATTAGACGGGGCGAGAAGTACATGAAATTTTGCGTTTTCCTCAACTCGCCTCCTCCTGCTTGAAGGCTCTCATCCGAGGGCTGGTCAGTCGTCGCCGAAGGCGGGGAGGTGAAGAAGAGTTGTTCACCCGGAAAAGACTCGGAATACTGCCTGGACTTGACTGCGGCGAATAGAAACGACTCATCTCTGAAAGTTTTCTTCAGGAAGTCGTCGACGATGTTGAAGAAATCATTTAATTTTGCCGGAGGAATCATCTCCCCTGCACAGTTACGAGATCAAAACAACGTATGTCCAAACGTTAGTTTTCTTTCTTGTTTCCCTCTCCTATATATCTCTCTTTTCTATGTGCAGTTGTGTGGCCTCGGTCCCCTTTCCGTGCGCGACACCTTCCTTCCTTTCCTTCCTCACGCTTCTATGAGAAAGACCTTAAGTCGCACGGCCACCCACAAAGGCGAATTAAGCTTCCAGTAGCTGACCTCCAGTGGCGCCACTCGTACAACCCTTTCCTTTTGTTCTTTGTATATGTATATATATATATATATATATATGTACCCCTTCCCTTTCGCACTTTAGGGTCGCGGTAATAATGTCAACAGCAGCAAAGGCAGAGAGGTAAAGCAGCTCACGTGAAAAAGAATTACAACCAGGGGGGGGGGTCGAATCACGGACTGCGATAGCATATTCATAGATATGTTCATGTACGCATCTATGCATGAGTAGACACACATATACATACACACGTGTATAGTTACAAGTGAGAGTACAATTTGCGCAACACACTTCCCGTGCGCAAGTGTACACGACCAGTTTCAGTGGGATGTTGCAGTTTCCGCTGAAACAAACCTCTTCCCCATTTCCCCTTTCCAAAATACTGAAGGAAGCCGACCCCGTACGCTGCCCCAATGGGGACGGGGTGGACGACAGGCTAAACCAAGATTCATGACAACATCTTGACGACGGCACCATAACAGTGTTTAAATATGTGCGACGGAATAGAATATGACTGAAGTAAGTGTGGCTACAAGGGTTGAAGAACCCCCTTTATTATATATTTCGTTTCCATTGTTTCGTTTCGTTTCGTTTCGTCCTGTCCTCCCTCCCTCCCTTTAACGGGGACGGCAAGAAACCGTCATGAGCAACGCAAAAGGCACGCGGTGCAAACGTGTGACGAGTCCCGGAGTATTTTTGTTTTCTTTTTTGCGTAAGTTTAAAGCAAATGCTCAACTGCCTGCTGAGGGAGTTCCCGGCAAAGCAGTGTTGGAGGTGAAAATCAGGTGAGTCAAAGCGGCCCAAACGAACAAAAAAAAAGAGTACAGAGTGTGTCTAGCAGTCGGCTCCGCCTTACACCCGCCTTACACCCGCCGCACAGAATCTCCTTTCCTCCTTCCTTTTGCATCGGACATACGTCCATTACACAATAATGGACGAGACAAAACTGACGAATCGCGCTGCGTATTCTTTCGGCGGCACCGCCGATATCTTCTGCCTGTCTTTCAACATTCCGAACACAAGCGTTTCCATACTCTTCCGAGAATTGTACTCCTGCAATATGTCAATGATCCCAATATAATATATTTCCCTCCTTCCACCGGGGTGGTCTGCGCTCATCATACCGCCCTGATCCGCTTTGAAGCACCGCCCGTCGGTTGGTGCGCTGTCGGCAGCCGCGGTTGGATGTCCATTCAAAGCCATGGATTGCATCGTCTCACCCATGCCTAACAGATAGGAAGGTTCCAGTGTACTCGTTGCAAGCGCTGCTGCCCCACCCAAGTACTCTCTGCTTCCCGTGCTTGGTGCTGGGCGATGTGCCTCGTACATGGGAAGCACGTGAATACCTACAAGAAACGAGTAGTCCATGATATTACACTGGTTCAGGAATCCACAGTCCATTTTCATTTGTTCAATGAGAAGGTTACGCCTAGTGGCGCCCACATGAAGGGGACGATTTATATCCAAATCCTTTTGTGTGCATGTCTGCTTTTTCTTTTCCGCCTCAGTCGCAAAACGACCGACCGTACTCCCCTTCAGGTCGTATTTTTCATGGATTGTGTTTCCTGTGACGAACACATTCTGCATAATGATAATGTACATCTTCTCTCCGTTGATTTCAAGCCGGTGGTGACCGACAAAGTGTGGTAGGAGCGTATAAGGATGGTCTAGCACAAAAAAATAGTAGCGATGCAATATGCGCCGTAAGAACTTGCTCTCTTCGTGTGTCATGGTCTTGATCACCCAATCCCTACCACAGAAGAATAGTTGCGCGGCGGACTTACCTGGTGTCGGTGTGCTGTGCCAGCGGCTTCGCAACAGGACATCGCGGTAGGCCCTATGGTCGATATTGAAAAATTCCCGAATGTGACGATAGCACATGGGTGAGTAGTCCACAAATGCTAACGGCACATTCGGGACCTCATCGTGGGACTCCACATCACTTTCATCTAAATGACTTGCCTCCTCACTGTCACCATGTGCATCGTAAAAGGGTGCATGGTGGTTACGCTGTTCCCTTACACCAGTTGCCGCCGCCGTGCTGCAACAGAAACCCGGCTTAGGTTTTTCTACCCCCACATCCAGATTAATCTTTGTTTTTATGGAGAAATCTCGCTTTGGGTTTAGCGGCCGCTGTTTGGCCGGATGGGAGATGCTCGTGATGCTCTGCCCCAACGCCCATTTCATACAGCGTATCAAGTTAATCGTCGCCTCATTTTGCCTCGGCTCATCTCTTTTATCGCAAGACTTGACTTCGAGGTTCTTTGGCGGTTCCTCCGTAGGAGTGCGACGTGCCGCTATCTCCGCTGAGGAAAGGGGTCCAGATTCAAAGGAGATGGCGGCAAGTATTTCTCTATTGAACGGCATGGCTCCCCGCGCCAACGAAATTAAGGCCTTCCTGCCGCCTGGGTCGACCGATGGTAGTGAGCGTGGGCGAGCTTATATATATGTAATGGAGTAAAAAAAGGAAAGAGGGTAAGGCACCATAAGGAAGTATAGGAGGGCGAAGCTGCAGCATTTTTTTTGCTTCCTCTTTGAGGAGTGGTGGTGGTGGTGAGCAGCATAGAATAAATTATGTAAGACACGAACGAAACATCTCGCCCCACACTTTTGTTAATCTTTACTTATCCCCTATCATGCCATGCGGCGTTCCCTTCCTCCACCTTCTCCCTTCGGCCGCATCATGGCCGAAGGTATCGTAGCTGCTAGACGCTTGTTTCGATGGTTGCTCCTCAGTACCGCATGATGATGTCCGTCAGAGTTACTCCTCCCCCTTCACCGGAAGGTTTACCGAATCAAATACGACGCGTTGAAGGTATGCGTGATACTGGAAGAAAATAAAAAAGACGCTCCCACTCCCCATTTCCGGCGAATCGGAAATTGCAGCAACAGCAGCGAGAGTTGACATTTAGAGCCTTTTTTTTTCCTCACTCCCCTCCAAGACAAATCATGTGCACGTCAGAACATTCGCATGATTGTGTCTTGCTGGTGTCGAACCCCATGTATCCCACGACCAGGTACCTGAAACCTCACGATTTGTTTTTCTTTCCGAGCCGAGCTTTCTTGCGGTTTGCACTCCCAGTTCCATATTGCTGACGCAGCGAGATGGCACCTTCCTTCAGCTCAAGCGGTTTCTGGGTGGGTACGTCGATTTCTTCCACTTCATCCTTCACCTCAAGCCCTTCTTGGAGACATGGGCCAGCCATTCCTTCTCCTCTTTCGCTGCTGTTTTCCCTTTCGACGGTTGGTTCCTCTGCATCAACATGCACCCGTTTTTCCTCTTCCTCACCCTCACCCTCACCCTTTACCTTCATCTCTTCCACTTCCCGCGCCCGCTTAACCGCAGACATCCGTGTCACCACATCATGACCAGGAAGAGCAATAGGGTAGTAAGGTTTCCTGCGGAGGATGGCAGCAACATTCCGCATCGTTTCAAACCATGCAGATGGCTCCGTGCGCACCACAACATGCGTGTCTTCTACAGTAAATGCCGTGTCCGCACGCTGCTCAATTGAAGGGAGTGTGCCGGTCATGGAGCGATGAACACCCATGTATCGCAAAGCAACCCCAACATTTGGTAAGGGTTTGGGTTTTACATCACCATTTGCTCCATCTTTTAGGCTATCAGCACTTCCGATAGCATCTTTCACTATCTGGAGCAGCTTCATAACATTTGTGCGCACAGCAACACTTACTGGACTACAACACTTAAGCACCTCGTTTGCCGATGTGGGCAGCTTTGTCGCGATAGACAACACGCACGAAATATGCATAACAGCTGAGGGAGAGTCGTCCGCTTCCCGCGCCGCCATGTCCCGCCAGTTAAATATCTCGCGTGCCACCTGCAGCTGAGATGAAGAAAGACCACCCAAGCTCCTTCCAAGTGCCTGCTTGTATGTAACATCAGGGTCGAGGTGTGGCTTCTCGTAGCGCTCCAGCGATAGAAGGCGGCTCTCTTGAAATACGTGAAGCAGCATGTTTCCAACAGAAGCTCGAGCCTCGCAATTGAGTAACAACTGCTTCAAGCGATCGTAGACATAGAGCAAGAAGTGTGTATCTTGCTGGGCATAGGAAACCATCTCTGCTGGAATGGGCCGAACACGCCAGTCCGCAGTCTGGTACTTTTTGTTGAGTTTCACCTGGCAGAAGTGATCCACCGCGAACGCCAAACTGTGTGGCATGTGCAGATTCTGCAATGCTATACTTGTGTCAAAGAGGTTCACGATGTACAACCCGAAATCCTTCTGCAGCCACCGAACATCTTCTCGCGCACCATGGAAAACCTTCACAATGTTTGGTTGCAAGAAAACGGGGGCCATCAGGTACATGTTTGCGCGCACTTTAAGACAGTCAACGATGAAGTCCTGGGTGCGAGTGCTGATCTGCATGAGGCATGTAAAACCTTGATACGAGTAGAAATCATGGTGCTCCAAGTCGACAGCAATTTCCGTCTCATTCAGCAGCACTGCCACAACTGCTTCAAGGTCCTCCACCGTATCGACAAACGTCAGAGGACACGTGACTAGTGAAAGGTAAGGAGTTTCAGTTTTGAGCAGCAGTTGCTCTGAGGGAACAGACACAGCCTTAATCCGTTCCGCAAAGGGATGAACACCCGGTTCCCCGACGTGACGTACGCCCTTTTCGTCGTAGTAGACTGGACGGAAAGGTGTGGGACTGTTGTCTACCGGATGTTCAAATGTGAGTTGCGGCCTCAAGACACTCACACCGGCTGCGTTAAACACAGAATAAGAGGAAGACGGGACCACACCCTGCAATTCTGATCCAAACTTCACGGATAGTTGATCCTTAGCACTTAAACGTCGCCCCTTTAACTCATCCAACAAACCATCAACATTCTCCAGTAACGAATCCGCAGCTTCCATCACAGCAGCTCGCTGAGGGTCTGTTAGTTTCCCTCCTGTACTTGAGAGGGTGACACGCCGCTTAGCCGGCAGCAACTGACAGAACTTATCCATCAGGGAAACGACAGCCTCACTGTGGCGAGTGATTTGATGCCTGAACGCAGGAAAAGCCATATGGTAATCATAGTCTTCCTCCGCGAGATCCGCTGTTAACTTTGTGTATTCCTTCACGAGCGTAAAGGCTCCGTTCACAAGGTCCTTTGTTTGTGGAAGAGAGCCAGACATATACCCGACTCCTTTTGATAATGTTAGTGGAAGAAATATTTCGGCACGCACGTGCCCGCGTGTTTGGAAAAGATGTATGGAAACAAGCATCAAAAGCATGAAAGGAAAAGGTCAGACACACATAATGGTGTCATTGCAGAGTCGTAAGAACGAGATTGACGCCTCAGATGGTTAGAGTAGATCACCAAAAAGGAAAAAAACAAAGAGAGAAAGTAAAGTGAAATGTTCCATCTATTTTTCGTTAGAGACCCACCGCCGTTCATTAAAGCCATAAACTGGTGAGCGACGAAGATAAAACCACCGGCAAGGACCGCTTTTTGGCGTGACATAAGATACCAGAAATCTAGAAGGGAGAAATCAAATTACATTTTAATGAAAGGATGAAAACCGAATAGTTCCCGCTCACTAACAAAAATAAACAAGACAACAGACGTGAGCCAACTCACTCAAATGTCCCACACGATTATTGGTAGTAGTGTTACATACCCAAATGCCTACCACCGGACTTAATCATACACGCGGCAATGTTTAGCAAACCAGCCCTCCTGAAAGTCGTGTATAGAGAGAGAGAGGAGCAGGAAAATGAAGGAAGCTAAAGGAGGGGAAGAAAAGAGCAAGGAACCGTCACATCGTCCTTTTAAATAGTTTCTTCCGACCTTGACCTCCCCTCATATTTCCCAGAAGATGTCAGAAGAGGGGTATTCCTTCCCCACACGCTAAACCCGGCGACGTGCAGGAGAGGCCCCACCCTGCCACTATCCCTCTCCCGACTCGCACAACCGTAAATCACGCCACCGACGAGGCCGAGAGTTATTCCCACGTAACCCGTTTTCGTTGGAAACTGGTTAAACACAACCATCCCGGCAACTGACATGGGTACCTTATTTACCACCCCAACAACACTGAAGGTGGTGGGTGTTGTTTGCTCCATACACCAAAAGGTGGCGAATGTGAGTAGAGGCCCTGTTCCCGCCACGGTAAGAGCTAAAAGAGGTGGAAGGGAGATGCTGCGAATGGTGTGAATCATGCTCCCCATGGAAGGGAGCGCAATCACAAACGCAACAAGCATTGAAAGTAAGTTATTGTAAAACACAGGCCCATAACGGCCGATTGTTTTGCTCACATCTCCCAGCAGCCGCTTCATGTACAACGTGTACCCCACAGTCGCCATTATGTTGAGAGTCGTCCAAATCATTCCCCATGTTGTCACCCATTGGTCTCCCATTGCGCAAAGATAACTTCCGGCTGACATAAAGAAAAAAGCCAAGTACATTACGGGCGTCACACGCGTGCCGTACAGCTGTGAGTCACCAATGGCGGTGAGCACGACTGCAATGTTCTTCATGATTGTGTGCATCGCCACCGACATGGTTTCAAGACTTTTAATAGATGACCACAACATTGCAACGAAGAAGAGTGTAAGGGGGAGCCACTTCCTTGCCACTCTCGAGCAGAAGTTCGGATAATAAACCCATCCCATCATTTTCCCCATAACTGCAAAGAGCAGAGCGGTGCCACTCTCCACGAAAATAATACCCATAGGGTAGTTTAGAGCGTAGTTAGCAACAAGTAACTTGTTAGTAATAGTCATGACAGTACTAAAAATGCTGTAAACTACAATTGATGCCATGACCTCAACGGCCCCGTCACGCGCCGTCATATGACCGGATATGAAATAATGTTTTGTTTCCTTCGCTTTCCTCGTATTAAGAAAAACAACAGCTGCGACAAATGGCCGAAGCCCCAGCGGCTGTTGCGCTGGTGCGTTGGCGTGTGTCTTCAAAGGGAAGGCAAGTCCTTTCTGTGAGCTGAAGCAAAGGAAACCCGCATCATTTTGGAATACGCACGTAAAGGAACCAGTGGAAAAAGGAAGCAAAGATTAATTATTAAAAAAAAAAGGAAAACAAATAATAATTAAGGGAAAAGCGGCAAAATCAGAGACAGAAAAGGTAAAAAGGGTCAAAAGGCATCAGATGATAAACACAATAAAGCACCAAGGGAAGGTAATAGCAACTGCGTCAAGGACAATGTATGATGGAGGGATTTACGACCTCTGTCAACTGCGCGTAATATTAAGCACCGCTCTCATTTTTTGAATTGACCACGTAGAGACGTAATAAACATTTAAAAGAGCAAAACAACAAAAGTTTTTTTTTTTTAAAAAAAGAAGGGGGTGCGAACAGTTAAGATAAAGGGAACCAGCACAAGCAACAACAATAAAGTAAGTCCATAACTTGGCGCCGTTACCCATGCAACAAAATTAGAGAGAAGAAAAAAGAGACGTAACACACAAATCTTGATGCACCAAAGACACGGAAGAATGAAAGGAGGTGGAAACAGGGTGACGTGTTGACAAAAAACAATGCGAAGCAAGAAAAGAAAAATTAAAAAGGATTTTAACAAATCAGTTCTATATTTTCTGACAACATTATACGTAAACCTGCCGTTCGGAGCGGAGCTCCTGTTCCGCAAAACAAACAAAAAAAAGCCGCTATCAGGGAAATTGAAGACAAAAAAAAAACGACGTGAACAGCAGGGAAGATAATCACCTAAACGAAAGGAAAAAAAAAACATGCATATATACATATATATATATATATATATAGGCGCACACGCGCACATATATTAATATGTGTGTAATAGTGAGTGCCCCTACGATTGGTAAACACCCATCCCCCAAAGACAGAGAAAACACAATGAAAAACATCCATACAGGCGACATATTTAGAAAAGAAAAACGTATAAATGAATATATGTAAGCATATAAGTATATATATATATATATATTGGTAACAATGCAGTGGACACTCTTCCTTTCTTCCACACCTCAAAAAGAAAAAAAGAAAACCAAAAAAAAAAAAAAAAGCCCGTTAACACGTTGAGTCTCTCCCAACCTCTCCTTTCACTCCTCCTCTTGTTTCTCGTTCTCCTTTACAGAAAAACCAAACACATAGTCATTCCCTACTCTCTCATCTTTTGCTCAAACTGACGCCCTCGCATGCAACCTTCATGTTCCTTTAAATTGCTTCTTTCGTATCATACGCAATAAATGTCAATGAAAATTGTGCCTCAATCGTTGTTCTTTTTTTTTTTCCATTTGTTTCTCCCTTTTTGAATGGATTCAATACAGATGCACGAATACAGCACACACACACACACACACACACACACACATAGGGAGGTTACTGCCTTCCCCCACTCCTTTTTCCTTCTCTCCCCTTAGTGTTTTTTTTTTTAAATTCTTTTCCCTCTCCTTCACAATAACTGTTGTGTGAGGAACAATTGCCTGTCGCACAGGGGGAACATCATCACCACCACCACACCTTCCAACAATAGCAATAGAAATAACAAAAGAAGAGCCCTTCACCGTGATGTGATTGCTGCAATAAGTCTTGATACTCGAAACAAACGATAGTGAAGGAACCCGTCTATAACAAACATACCGAAAAGAAGAATGGAAAGCACACCAAATGGAACAAATCCCATTACAATAGTTCTGTTTAGCTTTCGAGTACATGGGGCCTTCTTCCATTCACCTTTACAAACTCCCCAGAGACATGTTGGGGAATCTCTATCCACATCACAGTTTTCATTATATCCCCTACACTCATTGCTTTTGTAATACGCACACAACGCAATTGGATCCTCTGCTCTTTCCCTAATGTAACTTTGAATGCGCGGAAATGATATTGCCTCCGCTACCGCCAAAAGTGCAAGAGAACAAAAACCGATGGCAATACCAACCGCTGCAGCTCGCAACATGGCGTGAGGGGAAAACCTTACCGGCATTCGCATTCTGATGGCATGAAAAGCTGTAACAGCACTCGCAAACAAACAATGGAAACAACCAATCAATATGGGCGAAATGTAACGAAACATATAACCATTTACAATTCCATTGCGGTCACTTATAAATGTATTCGCGGCAACTGTCAGTAACATAAGCGTCATCAGAGATTGTACGACGGCTAGCCAAAAGGTTTGCATGGGAAGACGTGTCAGAAATAGAATACCAGTTCCGCTAAACAGCCCCGGGGGCGCCCGAAATAACTGAAGCTGTATTCCTACTCTCGCATCCGTGGGCCGCGAGCTACACTTCGCTATGTTTTTATCAATATTTGCCAGAGCCGCAAGTTCCTCCTTCGCCACCGACACTAAAACATTATCATCAATGCCCTTGTAGTTGCACTTACTTTCAACAAAGGACCGTAGAGTTAAACTCTGTTCCTTATTCTCTCTACTGGCCGACACCAGAAACCGACGCACGTACATGCGCAGACACTGCATGTCAAAGAATTTCTTGGAGGAATGACGAAAAATAGACATAAAACTGCTCCTCTGCTCATTCCCAACCACAACATCGTGAATTGCAGAACGCGCAAACGTAACGTAAGGAATTGGACCGATAGATCCTGCACCACAAATGAGCTTTTGACGTTCCGACTGCGTCTCCGCATCTCCTTTACCCCGCCGAGAGTTAACATAAAACAGCGAGAGAAACATCGACCTTCGGTTGTTTTCATCTGCAGGTGCGCCACTCGCAACACCGCTCTCGTCCACTTCTTCAGTAGATCCATTGTTCTCACCCCAGATATTCTCTCGCGTCACTATATCCTTTTCATCTTCCTTACTGCTACCCTCCTGCGCTTTCACTTCCCTCCTTGCGTTCCTCTTGGTTTTTTCTTGTTCCAACCGCTCTCGGCGCTTTAGAAAATCATCACTAGTGAAGCGGTTCACATTTAGCAGTGTTATCGTATTTTTGTTTACCATGCTTACATATCCCTCATAATGTAAAAACAATGTTTCATCATTCACTACTGACTCACCGAGAAAGGAAATGCACCTCCCGATAAGTTTAAAATCCTGCCAATGTAGCTTTGGAAGATTTCTACACGGCTCGTCAAGCATAATTACAGCCTCAGTAGGAGTACTTGAGGTTTGGCATTCCTCTGCAGCATCCGGCGCTGAAGTTTCAACATTTCCCTCAAGTGGCGGCACCGGCTCCACCTCGTTACCAGCGCCGTCACGTCGTTGGGGATTCTCCGGCATTCACAAACTAATAACTTAAAACTCCTTTTTTTTTTTTTAAAAAAAAAAAAAACAGAAAAAATTTCTCCTTTTTGTCTTCTCTTCACTCCTCAATGTTCCACACTCCAAACAGTTTCAACTACTGCGTAATCAAGTTGCTGACGTAGCTATCACCTTCCTGCTACTGCTTTCTTTTCTTTTCTTTTCTTTTCTTTTCTTCTCTTTTTTTTTCTTTTTTACCTTGTTCTTTCTTTCTTTCTTTCTTGTTTTTGTATGCTCTTTTGTTTTCTTGAGTCCACCTCACCGTGGCCTCTCTTCAAATAATAGGTTATTGTGCGTATATATATATATATTATAAATATATACGCTGTTGAATGCCAAACACAACCTCCTTTTCCTTTCTCCTCTTTTTTTTTTTTGCACTTTTCTCCCACCTACTTTTGTTGCCTTTGAATACAATTTAGCACTTTTACATACGACTAAATGACAGTATTTGTCAAGGAAAAAAAAAAGAGGAGAAAGGAAAAGGAGAGGAGAGTAATTAGTGAAGTAGTTACATGCAACATCTAGACAAATTTATACATTTCCGATTATTTATTTTATTTTATTTATTTTTTTGCATCCTTCCACCCCGTCATCCATCCATTCCGCATGTTTCCTTCTTTTTTTTTTTCCTCCCTCTCTTTCTCTTTGTTTAGAGGACGAGTCTCATCGCAAGAGTGCAATACACTCGAGAAGTGGGAAACACGAACACAAAAAAGAAAAAAAAAAGAAAACAGAAAGAAGGGAAGTAATGGAAAGAAAGAATATCGACCACAGTTTCGTTTGGTGAACTGCGTGCATACATGTGGTGCGACAAAAGGCACACACACACACGCACACACATAAAAAAAAAGAAAACGGAACCGTAGACACAAGGAGGAGGAGGATAATAATAATAATAATAACAATAAAAGTTATAAAACTTTATTATCCGTCTCCATACGCTCCCCTCCTTTTTTCTTTTCTTCCTCATTCCTACTTTCCGTTTTATCTGATTGCACTTTAAATAATATTAAGTTTGTCCGTTGTTTCTTCACCTTCAGACATCTCCAGCTATCATACAGAAACATACACAGAAACAAACACAACCTCTTCACTATTCTTTCACACAAATGACGGTACGCTGTTGGTCAGTCCGATCAAGTTAATAAAGAGAGAAAAATAAGTTTCATCAGCATCAACAACACCGCCATCAACACAAAAAAAAAACAAAAAACAAAAACATCAACACACAACGAACGAGGACGGCTTAGGCCACTGGGGGGGGGGGGGGGGAGGAGGACTTGCGAATAGTAGAAGGGAAGGTGGGAAAAGCTGAAAAGAAGAAAGAAAAAGAAAACACAACGCGACCGGCGCGCAGCAACGTGATCTAAAGTGTGTGTGCATGTGGCAAACAAACTATCGGCATCAGTAACCAAAACAGAAAGTGGGTGGGGCGTGAGAGAAAAAAGACGAAACGGCAATAAGTGATCCTGAAGTGAGGTAAGTGGGCTCAAGTGCACACGACGATATGATGCCACGCTTAATGAGAAAAACACCCCGAGGGAGAACAACAGCGACAACAACAACAATAGAAAAGGATGAAAAACAAAACCCGTATTTACATCCCTCCTACTCCCCACAAAAGCCGTACGAATCACCACATCGCGATACATGGAAATGATGATACCTCTTATTCCCTTACCATTTATGCACCGAACCCACTTTCTGTTTGTTGTTTGTTGTTCCGTCTCCCCTCCTTCTTTTCCTCATTCCAACGGCTTCCACCGTTCCTGCCACGGCGGCAGTTTAATTACTGCGCCTCGTATTCCCTTCCATTGATTCGGCATCAAATATAGCAGCGGAACCTCCCCACTGCACTCCTCATTTCCCCTACGCATGCATGCATGCATGTGTATGCGTATGCTTATGTCTGCGCACGTCTGTGTGTGTGTGTGTGTGTGTCTGTGCATCTTCCATAGCTTCTTTTTTTCCATGTAGTTTTGCCAATCCCAACAAGCAAGCGAATTCAAAAGCGACGCCCAATTAAACGGGCACACCACTCGCTGCCACACAACTGCATCCGGCCTCCTGCTTATTCTTTTCCCTCTCCCATTTAGTCATCACCGACCAAAATGCTCTGAACCTTTTCGAATACAACAAACATGGAAGCACTGGCTGGCACTGCCTTCAGATAGTTCGCTGATATGCCTGAGAATAGGGATCCTACACCTTTCGTTCTAACCATCTTCACGAAACAGTCAGTCATGCCTTTATATTTCACTGCACGTCCGTTGGTGCCCTGCGTTTGCAGTCGGGTCCGCACGACGTTGAGTGGATATGATACCGTTTGTGCAAACATGGAGGCGAACATACTAACGGCAGCCGTTTCAATGGAGGAAAGAGATGAATCGTGACGGCTCATACCGTAATTATTCATCCTGTACATTATCATCTGCTGCTGTGCAGTAGAATAGATACCGACTTCTAATCCGCGGTAGATGAAGATTCCCACCATATTGGGGGTGAGACCACGATAGAAGCCAGAAATTCCACTATTTTTGTACGTGTCATATATCACCTGCCGCATGCCGCCCGGGTACTCCGACCTCCTCGAAACGGCCATGCGTGTTTTGATTACTTCAAGAGGATACAGCGTAAGCTGCGCACCAAACCCTGCCCAGGCGCCAATGAGGAAGTTTAGAAGTATGCGCGGAATGCTGGTGAGCGTAAACCAGCGGTTAAGTGGGGCCGGTAACACAGATACCGCAGACAAATCATATGCAATAAGCTCCGAGCCCGTTGCCTTCATTGCGGCCTCCCACTCCGTTACGCGGGCCGTTTCTTCATCTAAACTGTCCTCGTAAAGCGACAGGAAGTACCGACGGAGTGTAAAAACTAAGGCAAACTCCGGACCCGCCTTGAGGCAGTTTACCCCGTTCCCGCGCCAGAAAGCGGACCACCCGCCATCATTCCGAATTAAGTGAAAGACGTCAATTAGTTGTGCCGGTCTAAGAAGCGACTTTTTTCCAGTGCCACTCACAAGATGACCCTCCTGAACAATAATCTTGATGCGGTCCAAGGGGGCTGTCAGTGTGCGACTACATGCGCCCGCCACACCACCTGCAACAAAAGTAGCTGCTGTTGTGTACGAGTCTCGCTTCACGTGCATGTGCTGTTCCTTTGCCTTTTCGTGGCCTACAGTCATAGCTTCCGATCCCGTGATATTTTGAGCACTTGCACCACTACTGCAGTCTGCTACTTCAACCCCCATATGCACGTTTTCGGTGATGCTTGCGCGCAACAGTTTCTTTTATCTCTCACTTCTGTCGTTAGGGAAAGCTTCTGTGTGGAGCAAAGACGTTGACACGTAGGCAACCTCCCGCTGCTTTTTGTTCCTAGATATGAAATGGTGCCCTCTCTTCGCCTCAACCACCGATAATATATATATATATATATATAGGTATATGTATTTTTTTTTCCTTCTCCTCCTTCCTCTTGTTGCAATCTATACGGTGATTTTACTCTTTCTCGCTATTCCGGTCGTGTCAACGGCTTCCCTCACCACCAGATGTGTATCTTGCACCTGCGGTAACTAATGTGTGAAAGTGGCCCAAAGATAACCCTGGTCCAAGCTTGATGGGAACTAATGAATATATGTATAATGCACGCTTATATATATATATATATATATGTCTGTGTCTGTGTCCGTGTGTGTGTGTGTGTGTGTATGTCAGTGCGTTGGCAATTAAGTACCTTACGATTTGGGGTATGTATTTTTATGCACCTACGCTTATGCGACCTCCACAGGGGTGTAATATGCGGCGCGTGATTACCACTGCCACCACTTCCTCCTCCTCGTCGGTATGTACGTGGGAGTGATTCTTGTGTGTGGGCGGGCACCCACGCAAAGCCGTCAAGACAAGCTTCTATATATATATTTATACGAGTTTAAAAAAGAACCGAAAAATATCGCGGAAGAAGTGTTATCACCGTGCCAAAACGAATGGACATGGGGGAAAAGATGAAGCAAGTATTGAGATATTGCAGCGCTGAAGCAGAATAACCAATTGAAACGGAAGGAACAACGCAAACAACCCCCAAAAGACAACAAACAAGACAAGCCTGTACGACGTCTTGTGTCTCGCGAGCAGCCCATTAACTGCTAAGGAATAATAATAAAACAGCCCTCACCCCAAGTAGTTGCTTAAAGACCACTGTGGTAAACTTCCACTCATCCTAAAACTTTACAATGTCAACGAAAGGAAACAAACAACTGAAATAGTACACGTTAAATGTCTAAAAAAACAATAACCAAAGACGATAAAAGTTCCCTATTAGTTACCCCTTACTCTACCTTCACCTGTTTTAGGTTAAACTGCTTCCCCTTCCTTACACATCTTTGACCTCCCCCTTCTCTTGGCTTCATCACACTTAAGCACACACACACACAAAAAAAAAAGAAAGAAACACAACAGTAACTCCCTCCCTGCGTCATTTATTATAAGTGGGTCGAATGAAGGAAAGGGGGAAGGGAGAATTACACTATTCCCATATAAACCACCCAACAACGGGGTATCTGGACTCGAACTTCTTTACCCAACCTTCCAACTGCTGCAGCTCCTCCTCAGTGCTACCCGGGCGCCAGTCTTTGTTGATTTCATCGCCTGTCAAATCACTTTTTGCGAGGCAGCGGCTAATTTCACGCCCCGCATAAATGTGATACGGCTGCCCCGGACCATAAAACTGTGGGGCGACTTCGTATACCACACCCTTAACGCTCACATAAACATCATTCTTGCGTACACCATCATACTCCTGAAGCTCATCGGCGGTGAAACTACGCTGCACTATGGGCTTTACTGGCCTTATTCCCTGACCCCGATGGCAGTGTATCTTGTGCAATTTATATAATCGCTGAATAATGGCGCGGGAAATAACACTAACCGCCGCTGCGACTGCGAGAACCTTCCCAACCTTAACTAGTTTACCAACTGCCTTATCCATTCCTTTTTGGAACTCAGTGGCGTTGTTGAGAGTGTCGTTCTAACGAGTCCCCAAAAGAGTTGATGTGGATGACGGGAAAGGAAGTCGAGGTTTCTTTTTTGTAGAAAAAAAATAGAAATGATTGCACGTGAGTTGATGCCGATATTGACAGACACATACCGACGCAGAAAATTGCATCTTTTCCACCACAGCGATACGTGCACACATACGCATTAGCATGTCTGTGAATGGGGAAGTACGAAAGAGTTGCGGCAATGAATGCCTACTTTCCCTCTCTCCTCTAAACATTTCTGTACATTGCACCACATCATATAAACCACCTCCCTCCACCTCCTTCTTTGTTTAATTTAGAAAACAAAAAAAAAACACTCTCTCCTTCCCCAATATTCCCAAGTCATCACACATTTGAAGCGACGACACCATTCCTTTGGTTGACCGCGTCTCTAAGGAGGTCGCTGAGGGGGACACGCGCAGACACACACACACGCACACTTTTCCCCATCCTTCTTCATTTGTCGCATCCTCTTTTTCTTTTTCTTTCTCTCCCTCTCCTCCTCGATAGTTTTCATCTTCCACAGTTCCCTGCTTTCCACACACACACACACACGCACAGCATGGGAATCCGGTGAATGGGTGAATGGATTCTGGAAAAGAAAGAAGAAGAAAAGAGCGTAGAGGACGTCACCACTTGCAGGTGGATCGGGTAAAGACACAAGGGCATCCGTCCACGGCTCCAGCCAACCACACAAAATATATACAACTCAGTAAACTGGTTGCCAGTTCGGGTTTTCTACCTCTTCCACAGTGAAGGGGATTGTTCCCGTTTCGTTGTTCAAAAACCTCGCATGTGCACCTTTCTGAACCCGAATTTTGGACAAAAAGGTGTTCTGATACACACGGATACCTTCTCCTTTGACACAATCTAACGCGTAATACTCACATTCATCCACCTTGTTGCCCGCCAACTCTACACCATTCACACTGTCCAGAATTATACCCGCGGCGTAGATTCCATAAAATTTACAGTTCTTTATGCTCATGGCCGGTTGTCCAGCACAAGACCCCGGAAAGGTGCCACGCATTATAACACCCGTCCCAAGTGCAGAGAATTCACAGTCCTTCACAGTAATCTTGCAGGCGTCGGTGTGCAGGCCCACACACGTAGGCCTGGATTCACATGCGTTGGCGACCGGAAGGGTGCAACCATCACGCGAACTCGAAGCTCCTTTGAAATAACATTCCGTGAGAATGATATTAGACATTGGCCAACCATAAACGGAGCCTTTTTGTGGTTGGTCGAAGGTGCACCTTTCGCACTCCACCTTGCAATATTGTGCCACGAGGAGTTGTGTAGTATCTTTGCTACGTGAGGTGAAGCAGCAATTCCGAAATTTTACGTGAGCATGGGCAACTATTACCTGCCCGTTGAACGTCATATTCGCGAACTGCACGTTGGGCCACCGCTCAGGATGCGGAAACTGCATTCGATATTCTTCTTCTTCCCGCGCCGCTGCGACTGCCGCATTGACCTTTTCCTCATATATGCGTGCTTCCTCTGCCAGTCGCTTCTGCTCCTCCTCCTTGCGCTTGCTATTCTTTCGTGCATCGGACTTTTTCTTTTTTGGTACCACTGGCGGCTCGGGCAGGTCGGGAGTTATGACGATCCGCGGGACAATACCTTCAATATGTACCGTCCCTTGAATGACGACCTCAGCGGCGGCCTCACTGGACCCCACCTTCTGAACTGCTGCAGCAGATGGCAGAGTATCATCAGGGACGACGGAATCACCCTCTTCTTCTTTCTTTTCCCTTGTGCTCATGGGGTCGAAAGATTCCTCACCTTCCACTGGAATGACCTTCGGTTTCGGTTCCACAGCAGAGCGCGGGATGCTTTCAACACGCAAGTTATCAGCAACCTCAACGGCGTAGTGGGTGTTGACATCTCCAAGTGTAGCAGGTGGAATTAGAACGACCGTCCTGGGTAGCATTGACACCTCTCCATTGCTTTTCGTGTGTGCTTCCACCACTGAATGCGATATATCACTCAGGGAGTCTATCTCCTTGTTGACGAACCACTCGCCTATGTAATAATTGCAGGTACCGCTCGGTAGCGTCTGGGGGTCCGGCAGAACCTCTTTCCTCTTTCTAGAGCCCGCTCGCTTGGGAGGCATTAGACAAAAAAAAAAAAGAACTTCCGTAGCCCCTTTTTTGTTTGTTTGTTTGTCACCGGACCGCACGAAAAAAAAAAAAAAGTGGAAAGGAAGATGAACAATATCGGCGAAAGGCAAAATGAACGAGGGACAAATAACCAGCCCCAAATTAAGGTGGTAAGGCGAGAAAGACGGGTCGATAGCGCCGCTATAGGAGCGAGGCGCAGGTCGTCCACACAGATTCAATCATCCAAACACAGAAAGACAAAGTGTAAAAAGAAGTTTAAGCACCTGCAAAGAAAATTTAAAGCACGCTGAAGCAAAATGGAGAGGCGCGGGCGACCAAACCACACAAATACAGAGACTCCCACCCAGGTATAATCGGCGGAAGAAAATAAAAGGGGTTAAAGGGAACTGGACGAAAATAGTGGACCTACTTCACTTTCCTTTTCTGGAAAACTGACGACAACTCTCACCGCTCCACACCTCACCGTTCCAACAAAGGGGAACAGTTTGTTATGTAATGCATCATGGGTGTTTATCAGTATGTACACACATAATCCCCATTAGTACAACCTTCCAACTGGCTTACATATACGTTAGTTTATAAATATAGGTGTAGGTGTGCATTTCCCCCTCCCTAACGCTACTACGTTAGTTTAGGCTGGCACCCTTCTTTTCATTCGCCATAGCTCTTCATTACCCCCTCCTTCTTTCTTCAACGCGCCTACAGGACAATTGGCCGATCAATTAATGCTTTGGCACGTGTCCCCCACACACCCAAAGAGGTGGCCGGCGCTTTTCACCACTGATGAGGGGAAGTTGCGTTGCGAAACAACATGTTAGCTCCTTTCCAACAAACTTTGTGTGATCTGTTACTCGTGTGTCTATGACCTCCTGGGCGCTCTTTACGGTCAACCAAGAGCATTGACAGCAATATGCAGCGGAATCGGGGCATGTTTTCAAAACAGTATTTTGCTCTCCTCTACGCATTTGCCCAACGGGAAGTGAACTAGCCAGACGACTCCAATCGGGATAAAAATTCCTAACTGTTAGGTACAAATCCATTTTACCCTCTTCGTCGTCCCACTCCGCATCTTGGAGGCGAATAACAGTGTAGTTGCACTTACGGCAAAGAATAAATGGACAGCCGCCCTTTCGACCGTCCTCATCTGCTGTCTTGTCTGTGCAGCCATTTCCAGCGTCCGCTTTAAGTGCGTGAAAGGCACCCTTGCGAAGCAGCAGTTGCTCATTTGAGGAACATTTGTCATATTTCCCCTCTCCTGCCAGAAGCAGCTGCGCAACAGAGGGGTGACGGAGCTCCCCTGAGCCGACATTTGTTACAAAGCATTTGCTGTTACATGCCATGCTCATGTTGCCTGGGGTGGGAGGAAAAGGAACGGTATGGCGACCTCCCATGACAGTTTCCTCCACACTCTCGTCGCTGTCGTCAAAATCTTCTCCTCTTCCGTCCCCAACGTTTGCTGTTGTTGAGGCTGCTGCTTCTAAGCTAACCGAAGTTCCCTGGTTTCTTGTTGTTGTTTCGGCCTCGCTGTTCGCTTCGTCGGTGTCATCCCAGTTTGATGGAGAGGCAGGGGGTTCGCATGCAGCTCCACCCTTCCCCTCAGGTGGTGCACGCCCACCCTCCTTCTTAGGGAACAGTTCTTCAATTAAATCATCCACGTCCGACATGAAGAAGGCGTGCGCTGTTGGGGATTGGCGACAAGGCAAATGGATGTGCGTACCCTTTAGAAATCAATAGTTAAATATATAGCTCTATATATTTCTATATATTTAAGTATATGTCAGATGTGTAGATGTACAACGTTTGCTTGTGGGATAGGATGAACAAATAATTTCCCTTCCCGCCAACGCGTGATCGGCAAATTATTTTCTCCTCTGCACTTTTCTGCTGGTGAGACTGCTCGACTGAATGAAAGCCTCGCTACCCTTATATATACAGGTTTCTCCTCCCGGTGTTGCTAGAGTCACTCTTCCTTTACTTTACTTAAATCTATTTCCACTCCCGCTAAGAAAGAAGGGGTCGCGAATAGAAAAAGGCTGAAAATGATTGCTCTTCCTTTTCCCTATCAAGGACAGATGTACACATACTACACACCACATGTTATGCAAACACAGACATATGTATATGCTTGTACCCCCTTTTGTGATGGAAACGTGATCGTTTTCCCCGTTTGTGGCTCACCTTACAATTCACCCGTGGGACCGACAGTCACCACCACCACCCCTCCCTCTGATTTAATACTTCATTCCCTCTCCCATTCCCCACCTCATCTCCACCTCTACATACTGTGTTAGACAAGACCGGGATGAAACGCACCACCCATCCTAAAAGCCTAATGGAAGCAAATGACGACCCAAAGAAACAAGAAAAGGAAGAAAAAAAAACAAAAAACAAAGGAACGGAAGAGGAAGAGGAAAGAACGGTACAACCTCTCTTCCTCTCCATCCCAAGTATTATACTGAGGGCAGCGCCACTAACAACCACTTCAACTAGCGTAAAATTAACGTGGGTCTGCAAGAGTGTAAACACCACATGACAACGGGAGAGTACGCACGTGGAGAGACCAGTGATAGAATGCCTGTCACCCCCTCTTCTCCCTCCCTCCCTCCCTGAGGCACACACACACACACATGCACGCTCTGTGAGCTGAATTGAAGCTCGTTGCACCACCTTTTCCCTTCACACGTCAATTCCTCAATAACTGTTGTTTGCCAGCGCAATCCGTGCGGTGTTGCGCATTGATTCGACAAAATAAAAGGGAAAGCGAGTATATGAAAGGGAGTGGAAAGGGAGAAGGTAAAATTATAAGCACGAATGAAAAATGGAAAAGAAATCGATAAGCAAAGCGGCGGTGCGAAATGAAGGCCACTCGAGTCTAGCGGTTCGGGAACAAAAGAAAGTGGAAAGATCAAACAAAGGGAGATAACCTAAGTGTGCAGTAGCGATATTCACCTAAATATGCAACCTTCAACGTGCATCCCATGCGATGGGCGGCATGCTTTCGCCGCTCCCCCCCTCCTCTTGCCTGGTTATACCCTTAGCCTCTTCAAACCCTGTCAATGCGGCACACCCATATGGACAAGCCATGCGCTTTCACATGCAATGGCATGTACAGGTAGACCCCTCTTTTCTTCTTCGTTTTCCTACTGATCCTTCCGCTCTGACCAACTTGTTGTCATTCTGCACAGTCGGCGAGCGGGAAGGAATGCTCTTTGTTTCTAACGTTGCCCCCTGTTTAGCCTCCCGTTGAAAAGGAGGCGGTGGCTCAGGTGATGCGGAATGCCCCCGTGTATTTTGTATGCCCCCTATCGCCACATGGGCCACAGCCTGGTCGGGGGGCCCTCGACGTCTATTCCGTGGTGAACTTTCCACTTCACATGGTGAGAAGGTGGAACCTACATCCAAATCTTCGGAAACTTCTAATGTCGCATGCCTTTCCTTACACCTGTCCCTGTTGGCAGCACCTCCCCTTCTCTTCTTTTTTCGCCGACGGTTATTGCCGCCATTCTTTGCAAGGGGTGCCGGAGGTAGAGGTGGAGGAGGAGGAGGAGGAGGATTCGTAGGTGACACTGACAGGGCCGTTGCATCATTCATACCACCGTCACACCTGGTTATGTCAAGTGAGACATGAATGTCGCTCATTCTAATGTTACTCCGCAACTCCTCCTGTCTTGTCGATCCAGGTATATATTTATCCTCATTTTCACCAATGTGCGGCGAGGGGGGCATGAGGCGGCCTGCAGATGTGGGTCGCTTAACAGCAGCGTTTGCGGCGTTTGGTGGGGGCATGAACCGACGTGAAGGCGGTGGCGGTGGCAATAATCTGCCCTTTGGAGACGATTCTTTGCTCGTAAATTTCTCTATGAAACACCCACTATCCACATCATTGACACAGCTTGTGGTCTCACTATTGAGCGACCCTGTTGAACTGAGGGGGACGTCATCGGGTGGTGTATCCTCTTCTTCTGGTTCCCAGTCGAGGCGTTGGTTTCGAGGGTAGCCACCACGTTCCATAGCCCGCTCCATGAGGGAGAATAACATATCATACTTTGGTTCGTCCTCGTATTTGAGCGTCTGAAGGTGTTCCAGGAATGGCCCGAACTCCTGTGGTAGGTTTTTGATCAGTTCCGGTCCAATAACTTGTTCTTTGCATTCTCCAATATCCTCCTTTTCCTTGTGCTTACGCCACGGAAGAGTTCCCGTGATGAATTCGATGAGCATAAACAATAAACTCCATATGTCGTCGACGCGGCCTAGTTCCTGCTGTCGGTGCGACGCCAGGGAGGCATACCTACTTGTCCCACGGAATCCAGCGTTGGCTCGCGGTGGTCTCACCTCGCCAGTAGGGCGGCGGAAGCGGCGCGCTAACCCAAAGTCGACAATATAACACTGCCGAGGGTCGGAAGAGCCACCTAAACCGATAACAAAGTTAGAGGGCTTGACGTCCCGATGGACGATACCCAACTCGTGTACACCCTGTATGCACTTCAAACACGATATTCCAAGATGGAGTGTGGTGTGGATACTGAACATGCATTGCGGAGTGCTACGGCGGAGATCCGCAAGATTTGGCCCTAACCGCTGCATAACTATGAAGTTCATTCCCGCAGAGTTTCCGCTGCCTAGGTAGCGCGCAACATAGGGACAGGGTTGCATCTTCTTCAGTGCTGCTGCCTCCACTCGCAAAACATTTTTGTTTTCCTGTTCCACTTTGATGCAAACTTCCTCGCCTGAAGTCGTAGGGAGGTCTGTGAGTCCATGGGAGGATGCCCCATGCGCCAGATCCAGATCCTCGCTACGAGCACTGCTCCTGTCAACTTCTACGGCAGTAAACGTTTCGCCAAATGAACCCGCGCCAATCCTGCCAGTAACGACCCATTTCTTTAGTCGCATCCCTATTGTGACCCTCGTCTTGGCAGCTTTAGGAGCCGGTTTACGCGGTGGGCTATGTGCACTGACTTTTGCAGATTTATTGCTGCCGCCATCTTTTCCCGCATCATCACCGTTCTTACCCGAGCAACGCGCGCTGTTCCCCCTTTCGTCACCAGCCATGCTACTCGGAGGCACCGAATTCGTCATCAGACGATTGAGAGACCGGTTTCCCTGTGCGTTCATCAATCCAGCCGCTACGTATCGTTTATTGTCAACTAAACCGAGTAGCGTTCTGTTCATGGCCTTATCAGGGCCTTCGGTGCCGAAAAACTTCAAGAATATGTATACGTGTAGGTTCAAAGTGGTGTTTGATTTGGTTATTCGTATTAGTTGGGTGGGGTTGAGAAAAAAGAAAAGAATAAAATAAAAGAGACGGTAGAGGTGCAGAACAAAAAAAAAACGCAAATACCTCACGAAAGGTGGAAAGTGAACAACGAGTAATACGTCTCAGTGTGAGACCGATTGTGGGGAGAAGAGGATGTGCTTACATGGAAACAAATGTGTATGTATACCTGTATTATGCACTCGGACACACGCCAACAAATGTGATGACGGATCCCGCCTGAGGCATCACTTTGCACTTACTAACGTTCCAGTAAACTGCGCGAATGTATGTAGTGTCACGATGAGGGGGATAGCAATATGCACATACACCCACATCCGAATGTACCTCGTGCTTTACCAAAACGTTTCACACTTTAGACAGTGTGTGCACCTCTCTCTCTCTTGTTGCCACATTGGACACAAAAGAGTGGAGGAGGGGGGAAGGGATATTCAAAAAGAACAGCAGCACAAGCATAACGGCACTACTGCCATGCATGGTAAAAATGAGGGAAAACCACCTTTTTTAGCGGCCTTCTGCTGCTGTCACATTCAATGTGGCAAAAAAAATAATAATATATACCTTCAAATTTCCATTCAAAATGCTACTCTTTATTCCTTTCTATCCCCACCCCCTTCTATCCTCTATTTACCGGTGGACTCCAGGTCGGCACCTTCAGATCTCTCCCTTTCATCGCGGACGGGGCTTGGCGAGGCTGTTGGAAAGACTCTTCGGCTTATGCGAGAATGCGCTGCGCTGCGTTTCACTACGTGCTGCTGACACAGCCTCTGCACGCTTGAGCAGCCGGGTATCACGCGGGACTATAGGCACAGGAGACTCTCCCACAATACAGTCTGCGTAATCCTGAACAAACTCGCGCAGGCCACCGGTCATCACCGCTAGGTTGTCAATACCCTTTTCAAAAACGTTTTGTCCAATGCCCTGGGCAATCGTCATCTCTTCTTCCAAGTCGTACAACACGATTAGCTTGTTTTCCTTATTCTTAAAGCTGAACATCTCGGGAAGAAGAGGATTAATGGCGTGTACCATTCGCCGCTTCGGATAGTGCAGTGCCCCTTTGATATGACAAGCCGCGTACTCTTCCTCCGAACGGACGTCTAGAATGAGATATTCCTTCGGCGGTTGTGTGTCGGGAGCCCGGTACTCATCCATCGGGTGGGCAAAACCGCCGTCTTTAATTTCCCCTGACTGGGATTGCTGCTTTTGAACAAAGTCCCCTATCAGTCGTGTCCGAATCCGCATGAAAGGTTCGCCTGATACCCGATACAAGGCGGCGCCTGTGTTCTTCATGAAGCGTGCCAGCTCAGCCGTCATACCGGTCTCCACAACGGGCTTCACGTGCTCATATTTTGGATTCGCAGGGGTCTTCCTAAGAAGCAAATCCGGGTCACCAATGACGTCTCGCATAGCCATCTAAGCTGATATAAACAGCATCGATAGAAATGAAAGAAAACTTTGCAAAACGATAGTGAAATTGGCAGCAAAATTTGTTAATCAACCACAACAACAGTGAAGGATACCAATTGTGGCATTCCGTTTGCCCCTGGGTGACCGAGTGTAGGTACGGAAGAAAACAACTAACGTGAATTTTACGCGGAAGATGCGGGGTTTACCACAATCTACATGCACAGCAAAGGGCACTTCCGACTTTTTCTCCGGTCTCCCCTCCTCCACACAACTCGTTCACCCACGACATTTACCCTGTCACACGAAAAACCTGTCTACAAATTCCAGCTACGCAGGGCACTTCAACATTTGGTTTTGCTAACATAAGTCCCATGAACGGCTATATCCGCCTCGTTTTCTCCGCGTGGCCACTACATCGCTTACTTTTTTGCTACACCGTGTGAGCTCGGAGTTGCAACTTCGCCTCTTGCCGTTACTCAATTATTGTCAACCTCAACACCGCAAGAGAAAGAGAATGCACACAAGTGAGGAAGAGAGAACAGTGACATGTCATGTGTATAGATGAAGGGGCCAGCACAGTTCCGGTAGACAAAGTGTGAAAAAACTTGAACCTGCAGTTCAAGCACAATCAAAAGGTGTACACTTACATGACTAGACGGAACCCAGCAAACCAAGAGGCAACGACTTTCGAGTTTTCCTCCACTCACTTGTCACCGAAAGTCAGGCAGGGGTGGAAAAAAAAACTAAAAGTCGATGAACCCCTTTGTTGCTATCTATTCATCTACATCCTCCGGTCTAAAGAAGAAATTTGAATACAGCGGGCCTTCTTCGTGAAGGTCGCAGCAGTGAACGGCGTTGTGGGCCCTGTCCACCCCAAAACGGGCACGAATGGACGTCGGCCGCAGC
This sequence comes from Trypanosoma brucei gambiense DAL972, assembly GCF_000210295.1. Taxonomy (NCBI): domain Eukaryota; phylum Euglenozoa; class Kinetoplastea; order Trypanosomatida; family Trypanosomatidae; genus Trypanosoma; species Trypanosoma brucei. The sequence goes on from NC_026737.1 coordinate 355,426, forward strand.
TCCTTTGCGATGACGGGGTCAAAGGGCCCACACACCTCACGTGCCACGGAGACAACATCAACTCCTTCATCCAAAGACACAAACTGCAAGACCCAAACAGTGCCCATCAGCGACCGCATCGTGTCTGGAAAGTCGGGTAGAACACCTTTGTAAGGCTTCAGCAGCTCGTTTGCTTGTTGAGAAGTCATGTTTGTGAGCGAAATGCCGCTGATTTCGAGACCAGCATCAATTAACTGCTGAACAATGACCCCACCAGCCAGTTTTTGTAAAGCGTGCGGCTTGATTATCACTACGGTGGAGTTGGGGTCACCGAGAATAGCAACTGGTTGCTCCTTCGCCTTTTCCACAATCTGCTCCCACCTACCGACTTCCTCCACACTCTCAGCTGCGCGGGCGCCCGGCATGCGGGCCATGAAATCGATGCCACGTTGAAGGGCGTTGGTATTGGCGCACTTAACGACAACGATGCGACCCTCCACCAAATCCGGTGGTACACCATATGCTGCCGCTGTTTCCACTGGTAGCCACGCCATCTGCATCTCTAATGCAACAAAACCGCATTCCTCCGTGAGCACCGCCAGGCAACGCCCCAACTGAGGCAGTAGTTGTTCCCCGAACATCACAGCAGTGACTTCTCCCCTTTCGTCGCACAGTTCACGCGTCACCTCGTCAGCATAGGCGGTTAATTTGATGACACCACCAAGCAGCGAAAGGGAGGAACCAACTTTAAAGTCATCTCTATTCAAATGAGGGAAGTGGGCACGTTTGAGGTGAAGTCGGTTCTTCGTCACCTCTCTTATCTCTACGGTACGGTCCTCGAAGTAAAACTGAAGTACATAATGATTCATGCGATGCGCTATGTGATCATACTGCTCGCAATAAAAGGAAAGACGTGGATCCTGCAGTGAACGCGCCATTGCTATATGAACACAAAATCAATCAAAGGTTTATCTTGGTTTGCCTTTAGCCACCTTTCGGATTCAATTCCTACTTCTCTTATTTTTTCACCTTGAAAGTGCGCAGTTGCAATAGACAATCAAAAAGAAAACAGGGGTGAACACCGCAGGCAACTGCTTGGAAGACTGATACACAAACCTGTAGCTGCCAACAGCCGAAGAGAGTATGCGTTTCCCCCCCCCCCATTTTCCCCCTTCCTTCACGGACATTTGCACTTTTTCGCCGAACAAAAGATATTTTCTTCACTGCTGAAAGAATCACGCCCCATCAACCATACAAATAACAATATATTACACCATAAAAACGAAGAGATGTAAGGGAAAAGAAACCAAAGATTGCTTAATCCTTGACGTGAAAGGTAGTGCAAGAGGCTGTGACATAAACAACACGTGGTGATTCTCCAGCATCCAAGTGGATGACAACCACTCTCGTTGCTAGCAGGCCCGCAAATACCACCCAACGTGTGACAAAACACGCATTTCTACATGCCCCTTCACCCCATAATCTAAAGGGTTCAATCTACAGAAATCCAACAAAACTATGAATACTGAAAGAATCTGACGGTAGTGCCGGTCAAATATTTACTCATCCCGCACTTCGCCCTTGTCTTTTGGGCGCGGTTGCAGCTACTTGGTGACCTTCTTGAGCATTTTCCGAAGTCGCTCCATTTCAATAATCTCTCTGCGGTGTTCAGCTTCCTTTTTCTCGACCTGTCTAAACACCTCCTGAAGCTCGTTGTGGCGCTCCCGCTGCTTCTCCTTCTCGAGTTTGTCCTCACGCATGTATTCACTAACTGCTGCACTTATTTTGCTGGATATAATCCTCTTTTCCCCTTGCACGCGCTCCGTTGCCTCGCGCAGCTGCTCGAACCGCATTTCCTCCACCTCTGTCTCCCGGCGGCACTTGTCTACGGCCGCGCGGGTTTCAACCTCGCGCTGGCGGAACATCTCCAACCGAGAGATCAGCAACTCTACAAAACGTGCAGGTAACGCCGCTATTTCAGCCTCTGTGAAGGGAATACCGCTGTCCATCAGTTGCCTTCTAAGCTGAACAGAGGCCAAATCAATGCACTCGCTGTGGCGGGCTCGGAGGCACTCGGTGTCCATTGTATATCTTTCCCCCCTACGCGGTTGTAAAGGCTTTTCCCGCTTCCTACTTTACTTGAATAATGATCGAACGCCCAAGAGCTGAACTGTGGTGACAGCGCTCGCCACGAAATATCAGCGACGACCAGACGGGGAAAAACGAGAATAGTGCAAAAGCATTCATTATTTAGTTTGAAGGGATCGGGATCATCACACTTGACGAAAAGAACAAAGAACACTTGGGAGGGGGTTCGAGAAATGTCGTTACGCTACTCTAGGCTATCCTCTTATTATGGCATTGGGGTGATGGTTTCCGGGAGCACTGTCAAAAGCACACACACATACACACACACACATCTATTCCTTCCCTCCAAAGACCTCAGATGATGTGATCCAACGCACTACAGACACAATCCCCAGGATGGTTTCACGGTGCACAAAGTTAATCGAAGGACCCAAGCGCACGGACCAATGCATCACTTCTGGGTAGGTTCGCGAACGACAGAAAAAAGTGGTTCTGCCGCTCGACCAATAGCATTTCATCCTGTTATCGATGAGGTCTGAACTAACCTGCCTTTGGTTACGGTGAACTAAACTAAAAAAAAAAACAGCAACGCGGCATACCAATCCTTGATATTGGGCACTTCTAACCCAAAGACTCTAAACAACAACAACAGCAACCAGCACCAGATCAAACAAACTTTTTGCTGCCTCTTTACCCTCGCGCGGCACCCAAGCGTTGCATCCGGCTGTCGCTTACCTACCGGAATGAGACCTCAACGAAGGAAAAAAAAAACGAAGGACAAAAAACCGATGAGAAGAAGACACTTGATAGACCTACGGAGACGCACACGGGAAAACACAGATAAGTTTTGATGATAACACCACGTTAGTACCACCTGCGGCGATGTGCTTGCCATCAGGGCACCGCCTTTTGATTTACATCATGTCTAGACAGTCTAAATAATACATACCATCCTCTGATATATGTGCAAAGTAGTCACAGTGGCTCTTTACACCCGTGCCGACATGAGGGTTGCACAAAATCCACCGTTGATTAGGAGAAGTCCCATCGTTTCTTTAACATTGTCTCAAAGTCGTTGTCTAATTCGAACATAGCACTTAGGGGAGTATGCCACTCGACAATTTCCTCGAAGGTGAAACGTCGGTACAGCGCCTGCCGAACATCCCAGGCGGTAAGAAACGCATCCTGCTCCTCACCATCCTCCGCACTGAACCGTTTGTGCAACTCGATGACATCAGCGGTCCCGCACGTGTCCTTCGGGAATAGTTCCCAAAGTCGCTCAAGCATCATCAATCGGGCTGGTGGGAGGGGTGGAAGCAAGAGATTCATGTAGAGAAGATAATCCACTGACCCATCGCCTGCGGTGTCCAGAACGGTGAGGGCACTCTCAGGATCCTTTAAGTATAGCCGGTGTCCGCGCAAAACTTCTAGGAAGGTTTCGCGCGAAAGAAAGAAGTTTCGCTGCACGTCCTGCCGGCGTAGCGCAATAGACAGTTGACGGACCGCCAACGGGGATTGGATCACAACCGGTCGATGACTGCTGAGGATTATATCATCTACCACTGCGACGGTAGTTCTCACATCGGTAACGGCACCCTTCTCTGCTGCAGTCTGGTAGGAACTGAAGGTCATGTTGCAGGGGTTTTGTTCTCTGTGAGTTCTCATGGTCTCTTCATCCAGTGGGGTTCGGACGCTAGCGGGCCACACACCGCGCATCAACGTTAGAAACTCAAGGTCATTGGCGCACAACGCAGCGACACCGGAACAGTACTGTTCGAATTCTTGCCGCGTGATGGCACCATCTGGATTTGTTGTTGTGCTGAAGGCAGCTTCAAACTCTGAGCGGACTCCCTGCTCCGACCGAATGTTCTGAACGACATCGGGGTGTCCGGCGGCGTTATATGAGCTGAGAACCTCATCAATGTACACGGACCCGTCCTTACTTTGAGTAAAGGTGTACCATACACGTGTAATCCACGTCAGTTTCAGTGGTGTGAGGTTACGTCGAAGGGCCGCAATAAAGTCAGTCGGATCGAGAACACCATCACCACTTCTATCCAGCACATGAACAATTGCTTCAATGTCTTCGCTGTCCAACGATACGCCGCTTTCCTCAAGCGCCTCAACAAATTTTGCCTTTTCCATTGATTGACCCCCGCTATCCACTGCTATGCCGCAACCGCGGCTCAACTTCCGTATACCATTCGCTCCAGACGCCCCATTACACAGCAGACGGCGGGTTCTCTGCACTATGGACTTAAAGCGAGTGTGTTTGGCTCTTGAGGCATACAACAACGGCATTTGAGGCTCTCCACTTCTCTAACTTTGGCTTATTTATCCCCCGTTGGCCCGTATCCTTTTTGCTTTAAAAAAATATGTTGAAGAGAATCCAACCAGCACCCAATATGTGAACCACTACTGCCTCACCTTCACCCTAACCCTAACCTTTTTTAGTTTTTTTGTCCCTTACACTCGTGACGGTAATGTTCCCTCCTTCCCTGCCGCTGCAAGCGGTGGCGTCCAGATGTTTAATCAGCGTTCCAGGCACCTAGATTGAGAAGTGAGAAAAAAAATAAGAAGCATAAAATGTATCGGCATGAAATGATTTGGCGTACTTTTAAATCATACACACTCCACACAGCGAATTGTTATGGAGGTGGGGAGTGGAGTGGGGCAAATGCAGCAAGTAAAAGGAGTCATCTTTCGTAGTAACTAAGATAAAGATACACGGTGAAGACATGTATAACAACTAGTGAAGGGAGGATCGATCTTCACGATATACATGACTACAGTTCGCGGCGCCGCCTGCCAAACACCACCGCGCGAAGGCATGAAAAGAATTAGTTCACATAAATCACCGCGATCCACTCGCCGACATTTCGCGGGAAGTGACAGTCGCATTCAGTTCAGGTTCTTTAGGAGCACGCAGCGGGATCGTGGGGTCGAGCGGCCACCACTCGTCGATGTTGCTCATCTTGAAGGTATGTGGTACTTTGAAGCCTTCTACATGTGGTAGTGCGGAGATCTTAGATGGCGCGCGTTTGCTCCGTTTCTTCTCCCTAATTAATTCATTCAACATCTGCACGCGTCTAGGAGGGTTCACATACTCATTTCCATGAACAGTTGGAAAACTTACAGGTGTCCCAGCAAACTTTGACGCGATCCCTCTAAATGTGTGCCTAGGAATCGTGCCTGTAAGTGTTGAGGGAACCCACTCCCACTGCGGAACTTTTTGCTCCACTGACTCTTGTTGGAAAACACGTTCGAGAAAACTTCTGTTTGAAAGCGGCGTGCAGCTCCGCGCGGCGGTCGAAGCGTGGGAAGCGACTTTTGTTGTTTCAGGATGCCACTTGGCTACCACCGTGCTCCGTGGTTTTTCCACGATGCTGTCCAAGAAACCGGCCTCACACATCATCTGCTCATCAGTTTTGTAATATTCCAATGTGTGCATCAAAGGACGCTGAGGAAAGGGATGGGCCTCATCAGCTACTGATGCATTCCAACGCGGTCGCAGAGGTGGAAGAGGCGCACGCCGGAATCGCTCCACCTCACGGCGACGGAGGCGGTGCTTATCATTCTTCGGCAACGGTTCGTACACCACTTCATTCCGAGTGTAGGATGCACCGCCAAGGACAGTAGAGGCTTGCCCTGACCCGCGGAACATATTCACTCGATATTGCTTTTTTTTCCCTTTTATTTACGGTGCCTATGAATTAAAAAAAAAAAAGAAAGTGAGAACGCCGGTCCAACAAAACTGACAATACCATGTATCACAACGCAGTTTGGGATGAATAAGACCGCTACTGCGCCCCCACAAGACAACTCACGCAGTTCGATTCATGACATTCACTTCACCCAAATGGTATTGCACCGCGCATTTGGGTAATGTTCGGCTTTCAAGGGAAAGTGAGGGGTATATATATATAAATATATTCAGAAAAGGAAAAATACGAAGACCGGCGCCAACAGGACAACATTCAGAAAGACTATAAATGCTGACAGTGGAGCAAAAAGGAGACCGCACCTCTCAGCCGCCTTCTTTTCTACCGATCTTCCTTCAGGCGAACATAACGCGCATTATCTGGTACCGTAAATGTAGAAGTGCGTGACAACAAAAGACAACATCAACGAAAAAATCGCCAGCCTGTTCAACCGGGGGGAGGGGGGGGGGGGAGATGAGCAAATAACACAAGTATAACCACAATCCCTCTTTCATAATTTCCACAGTCGTGATTCCGATTTCCTGCACGCATATGCACAAGGCACAAACCTTCATCACCTCGCTACGCCGCGCTGCTCCCTTTCCTTTCCCTCAGCTCATCCCTGCACAAAATCATATTACCGCTACTGTGCCGCTGCAGATTGCATCAGAGCTCACAATATAATATCGAGTATTACATTTGGAACATACGAACGCGACTCCCATCCCTTCCCGTCACTATCAAACACACACCAAACCAATACACTTAATGCAATCACTCACGAGAGAAAATGTTACGTCCCGCATTCCGTAGTGTAAAGAGTGACTTGATAGCAGTTTCTCGCACACGCGCTCCCACAACACGCTCCACACACTTTCCATCCAAAAAGATAAGCACCGTGGGAAAAGTGAGGACACCATACTCATTCACCATTTTCTTCGCTCGCGGCCCCGGCACCAGTGCGAGCTTCACCTCATTTGGATTCCCCAAATTCACAGCATTGATGGAAGAGATAAAACTACGCGTTAAGGGATCCTCCGCTATGGACGTCTCCGCACCATCGCCTACCCGCCTGCGGAGGCTGCCTGTGTGAAGTATCGCAACTACACAACGTGTTTTGTGATGATCGAGGAAATCTGTGAAAACCTTTTCATTTGGTAACTCCGCTATTTCATATCCACTAGCGGGAGGTCGCGATATTTTTGCAATCTTCGTGATGAACAGAAATGGCCGTGTCAACCGCAACATTTTCCCAGCGCCCCCCTCTTTTCCACAGGATGGATAAAAGGGCTGGCAGACGAGCTACAAATGAAGTAGTAGGTAGTGGAGAAGGGTAAGAATGTGCAAGAAAGGGTGTGTCTCTCTTTTTTTTTTTTTTAAGGGGGAGGGAAAACTCGCCAAAAGAAGAAGTTAACCCCCAGAAGGTAGCCCACAAGTAGCCGATGGCGCTGCAACTTCGCGGTTATGCGCTTAGAGTGAGGACCGAAATGTTCATAGTGATGGTGAGGATGCAGTGCTGAAAGGAGCACATACGTGTCTGTGGAGACACGTACCGCGCGCACAAATGAGTACGGGTAATGCCCAAAATGGAAGATGCAAAAATACTCCTTGGACTCCGTGCCCACAACGAAGGTACTTCCACCCCCTCAGTATGGTTTCACCGGATTCCAAACCCATCTCACGCATCCCCCCCTTACGTAATGCTCGCACCGTTTAGCTTCACTTGATCCTTCCTTTTCCTTAGGTCTTCCATCCGGCATTCTTCTCGTACTCGGCGCGAAGTCGCTTTTCCTCCTCAGGGGACGGCTGCGGGTACATAATCATTACCCATCCTACCACCAGCGGTACCAACACAAGCTGAATTTTTAACATCTTAATTAGCTCTCCCTTGGCCTTGTCCTTTAAGCTCTTGTTCTCCATCCCGGGTTTATGGCCCTCAAACCCGCCCGTCAGCATCCGTCTGGAAACCCGAAACATTTTCGCTCAGGCGCAGCTCGGACGCGCACAGTCAAACCTTCCTTTATTTAAGGGGTATCGAGTACACGTGCGAAGGTATACACGAAAAAGGTAGAGATCTCTGCCCCTTAACGCAGACTTTACCTTTTTTTCTTTCGGTGGGCTTATGAGCTCTCCTTCTTCTGTTCGCCTCCCTTACTGAAGATAAATTAAAGGTAAAAACAGAAAAAAAAACAGAAGAAAATGAAGGAACTAAGGGGTATCCCACCCACCACTCGGAAGGAATACCAACCACTACGAAACGCGACCGTAGAAAGGAGTTATACCAATGCGAGGAAACCTCTCAGAAGCTGTCTCAATAACTGACCGGCAATGCATCAGGCACGCAAATAAGCATCTGTTAAGAGAATACAGAAAGGTAGCAATAATACTGTGCCAAAAGGGAAGAAGGAGAGGAAAATAAAGAGGGGAGGGGAAGAAAAAGTGGGAATCAAGTGCAGACACCGGTCGAAGTGGGGCCCCTGTTGGATCATTTCTCCATAAAATATTAAAACACGCACACGCCATACAGAAGCAGAGCTTTCCACAACTGTATTAAAATAAACAAATATGGACATGAATACACACATATGGATATATGATGTTCTCTATGCACCAGTTTGTCGACCCTAACACGCCGCTCCCGCTACCACACGGCGTCACACCGCTCATCGTTTCTCCCAGCTTACAATACAATTGGTCTGAAGACCCGGAATATGCACGAGGTCCTCTCGAGGTGCTGATCGCTCCCCTGCACATCTTGGTTGAACAAAAGGCGGCGAAGCGTCCTGAATGTCAACATGTTTACCACATTGGCCCGCATATTGCGAAGTGGCTCGCGGTCAACACGTAGCAGGGAACGCATAATACAAGCCATGCACGCAAGGCATAGTTCAAAGTATATGAAAAAACAAACCACAAGGCGCACAAACAGCAGAAGAGGTCGACCCGCCCAATGGTGAAAGATCCCGATTCGTTTCATATCTTTGAAGGCACCACTCACATCTGGTTTTAGCAGCGGTTCGCCCACCTCCTTTGAGACGTGCCCACAAGCCATTAGTCCTTTAAGCATGTCATTATATCCCAATGTAAAGAGATCGCGGTGAGTTGCCTCAGCTGGAGGGCAAAGTCCCCACCACACAGGGACAAAAACGGTAGGGTGTATGGTTGCTGAACTGTAGTAAAAGGGTGACACGGTGATGGTGCTGGGCTCGCCCATGCGGGGCGTTACTGTTGTGAGGGCGCCGTCACACACCCACTCGCCGGTACTCCTCAGTTTGAACGGCATGCCCACTAGTGGCGCCAAGCAGCAAGATGCGAGCATACTTTCCACGATCTCGTCGTAGTTTTTAAAGGTAGTTATCACCTTCCCTTTTATATAGGGGAGTTTAGTGACATAAATCTCTAGCGACCCATCGTTCAACTTTCCATTTAGCTCGGGATTATTTTCCAGATCCCTCATGTGTTTTCCAAACATATCCAACGAATCCTTCAGATAATTGATCATACAAAAAAGGTATATCCATGAAGACCTGTAGTGCTCGCCGTACATGATGACCCGCTCTCGGACCTTTTCAAAGCAATGCATCTTTGACACGAGCATCGTTGCCGCTAGCGATCCGGCACTGCATCCACAGAACCTAACACGTTTCCCCTCTGCGGCCAACTTCTCCAGCAACCCGCTGTCGACAATTGCCTGAGCTCCGCCAAAATGATACATCTGAAGCCATCCACCGGCAGAGAAACTTAACGTCAGGTCAACTGACGGACTTTCCACAAGTTCGTCTTCGGTTTTGCGGTACCTCAGAAGCTGAGTCAGCTTATGCATCACCAAAGACTTAAGATATATGAGAAAAAATTATTGAAAGCGAAAGCAAATAATGCAATGACAAGCGAAAGGAAGAGGCTTAAAACGGGAAACAGTACACAACGTCGCTACAACCTGTACAGAGGAAAATAACTACCCGACAAATTTTCAGAAGAAAAATCAAATAAAAATTAAGAAACAAAAATTAAAACATTATGTGGAACAAATTATCAGCACACAGTGACCATACGAGGGCACACTCGCTGTAAAATCGGGCGAAAAACCAACAGGTGAGCTGCTTACTTCTTCGATTTCCTCGGGGCTGCGGTTGTGGTGGCGCCACCTTTCGCCTTGCGCTCCGCGGCACGGGCAGCACGTTCCTTTCGGAGGCGCTCCTCGCGGCGGATGCGATCCTTCTTGAGTGGACCATACCACTGGCTCTTTTCCTTCTTCGTCTGGAATCGACCATGACCGATTTTACTGCTTGTGTCGATAAACTTCAGCGTAATCTTCTCCGTGAGTTTGCGCGATGTTTGCGGGGCCATGGGGCGACGGAGTGTGATGACACGGCGACGAGGACCGGCAACAGAACCCTTCAGCATCACGTAGTCATTGCGGACAGTACCGTAGCCAACAAAACCACCCATCGGAGTGATGGTCTTAGCGGTAAGATCATAAGCAGTTGTGGCTTGGTTGGGTTCCATGGAAACTGCACGACCGAGCTGGTAAATCTTCTTGTTGAGGTGTGTACGGTGGTGGTAACCATGCTGACCAGCACGAGCAACGGTGTACATGACACGAGACGGATGCCATGCGCCAATGCACGCAACCTTACGTAGACCACGGTGAGTTTTACGTGGTAGGCACGCAACACCCCAACGTTTCACGACACCAGTGAAACCATGGCCCTTAGTCACAGCGCACACGTCACATGCCTCCGATTGTTGGAACACAGAGTCGATGCGAACTTCCTTCTCAAGTAGCGATTTGGCGAGTTCAATCTTCTGCGCAATGGTGCCGCCGTTAATTTGGATCTCGCTTACGTGAGCCTTCTTCACACCAACGCGGTTGTTGCGCAGCTTGCGGAGTTGCGTGTGTGCCACCACACGGATGATGTCAGCCTTCTTTTCGAATGCCTTCAACGTCCGTGCTTCAGCGAGACGTCCCTCTGTTGTGCGAGCGAACTGCTTGCGCTTCGTGAAGGCGAGCTGTGCGGACTGTTTCCAGTTCTTGTAGAAGCGCCGGCGGAATTCCACGCTGGTGTGGTGTGCCCACACGGTGCCAATCGTCTTGTGGCCCACAGGTGTCTGCCGATAGCCAACAATTCCGACAACAACCATCGGCGGTGCCTCAAGAATTGTCACTGGTTCCACAACCTCTTTCTTGTTCACCTTTGACCCCGGACGGTCGACATCACGCACAATATGCGTCATACCAGCCTTGTACACCATGAAACTGGTGAGATGAGGTTTCTGTGAGGGATCATCCTTGGGGAAAGAACGTGCTCGGCCACGAATCTGACGGCTGCGTTTGCGGGGAAGGAACCCAAGATGGCCGTGACGGGGGTGCTCGAACTTGCAGTGAGACATGTTGGTGTGCTCGCTTGTTCCTAATGCGATTCGCGCAATTATATGTGACAACAAAGTAAAAGTGATAAATACAGATAAAGAAAAGAGAGAAAGAAAAGGGGGAAAAGTAAGCGTGCGGTTAATAAGCCTAAATAAATTAAACAATGTCAGCATTAAAGATTTGGCGACCTACTACAAGGAAGTAGCCAACACACTACAACCTGTACAGAGGAAAATAACTACCCGACAAATTTTCAGAAGAAAAATCAAATAAAAATTAAGAAACAAAAATTAAAACATTATGTGGAACAAATTATCAGCACACAGTGACCATACGAGGGCACACTCGCTGTAAAATCGGGCGAAAAACCAACAGGTGAGCTGCTTACTTCTTCGATTTCCTCGGGGCTGCGGTTGTGGTGGCGCCACCTTTCGCCTTGCGCTCCGCGGCACGGGCAGCACGTTCCTTTCGGAGGCGCTCCTCGCGGCGGATGCGATCCTTCTTGAGTGGACCATACCACTGGCTCTTTTCCTTCTTCGTCTGGAATCGACCATGACCGATTTTACTGCTTGTGTCGATAAACTTCAGCGTAATCTTCTCCGTGAGTTTGCGCGATGTTTGCGGGGCCATGGGGCGACGGAGTGTGATGACACGGCGACGAGGACCGGCAACAGAACCCTTCAGCATCACGTAGTCATTGCGGACAGTACCGTAGCCAACAAAACCACCCATCGGAGTGATGGTCTTAGCGGTAAGATCATAAGCAGTTGTGGCTTGGTTGGGTTCCATGGAAACTGCACGACCGAGCTGGTAAATCTTCTTGTTGAGGTGTGTACGGTGGTGGTAACCATGCTGACCAGCACGAGCAACGGTGTACATGACACGAGACGGATGCCATGCGCCAATGCACGCAACCTTACGTAGACCACGGTGAGTTTTACGTGGTAGGCACGCAACACCCCAACGTTTCACGACACCAGTGAAACCATGGCCCTTAGTCACAGCGCACACGTCACATGCCTCCGATTGTTGGAACACAGAGTCGATGCGAACTTCCTTCTCAAGTAGCGATTTGGCGAGTTCAATCTTCTGCGCAATGGTGCCGCCGTTAATTTGGATCTCGCTTACGTGAGCCTTCTTCACACCAACGCGGTTGTTGCGCAGCTTGCGGAGTTGCGTGTGTGCCACCACACGGATGATGTCAGCCTTCTTTTCGAATGCCTTCAACGTCCGTGCTTCAGCGAGACGTCCCTCTGTTGTGCGAGCGAACTGCTTGCGCTTCGTGAAGGCGAGCTGTGCGGACTGTTTCCAGTTCTTGTAGAAGCGCCGGCGGAATTCCACGCTGGTGTGGTGTGCCCACACGGTGCCAATCGTCTTGTGGCCCACAGGTGTCTGCCGATAGCCAACAATTCCGACAACAACCATCGGCGGTGCCTCAAGAATTGTCACTGGTTCCACAACCTCTTTCTTGTTCACCTTTGACCCCGGACGGTCGACATCACGCACAATATGCGTCATACCAGCCTTGTACACCATGAAACTGGTGAGATGAGGTTTCTGTGAGGGATCATCCTTGGGGAAAGAACGTGCTCGGCCACGAATCTGACGGCTGCGTTTGCGGGGAAGGAACCCAAGATGGCCGTGACGGGGGTGCTCGAACTTGCAGTGAGACATGTTGGTGTGTTCGCTTGTTCCTAATGCGATTCGCGCAATTATATGTGACAACAAAGTAAAAGTGATAAATACAGATAAAGAAAAGAGAGAAAGAAAAGGGGGAAAAGTAAGCGTGCGGTTAATAAGAATAAAGGGAGTAAGCGGCGGTGAGCGCTAGTCAGCACCGGCGCCTTGGGTTGTTGGGTATTCATTTGCTGTTTTGAAAGAAATGTGAGTAAGCGGTTGTAGTGTATCTTACTCATCTAACCGATGCTTAGATCTGTTTGCTGTGTTGTCTGTCCCTTCGGCACTTCAAATTCTTGGATGCATGTGTTTCGAGACGGGAGGCTCATTATGTATTTCATATACTCCCAGCAAGCCACTTAATGGATTGCCCTTTGTCAAGTACAGCAGTATCTCATTGTAAGTGGTGTTGGCATCGCATTACCAGGTGTGGTGAGCACTTGGTAGACATATCCAACTCCTGCTTACAGGAGTTCCACGCTCCCAAGCCCACCAAATATTAGTAGCAAAACAGACCATCATCGTCTTAAACGTTGGGCGCTTTCAACCTGCATTTTCTAATATGCGGGTTCGTTGTAACTAGCTATCACTCACCATGCCTTCATACCCTTACTACCTTTTAACTGCATTCGACCAAACGGCACTTGCAGTTGAGAGCACAGTTGCCGAGAAGTGAAAGAGTAACACACGTTGTGGACCGAAAAACAGTTACAACTTTACCGATAAGGGTATGATGCCACCTGCAAGGCCGGGATCGTGGAAAATGCACCCATCACAGGCAACATCGCTAACGCCGCTGTCGCGCTTTTCTTCACGCGCACTCGCGGACGGATATTATCAGAGAGATGTATTGGGGATTTCATCATGGCAGACGGAGGCGCCACCTAAAAAAAAAAGTTCGCAACGATCGGTTACACCTCGTCCTTGCATAATGAGTAACAACTCACATCTCATTTTTGTCGTAATCAGCAACCACGTGCCCAGAGGCTGCATGTTCCCATCACGCCGCCAACTTCCACCACTGCTCTTTTCGGCACGCGCACTGCTCAACCACATACTGGCGCTGTTTATTTCTTCAACATCTTTTCCGCACCACCAATGGGGAAATCCACCTTCTTCGCTATCGCCGACTTGGTCATGAATGGTCCTTTTATTTTCGTTTCCTTGAACAAGCAGTGCCGCTGCAGCACTGGATCCCAGAGCACCTTTTGCACTTTTCGCCCTGTAGCATCTAGTCGCTCTGTCTCCGTCTTGAGGTATCCCTCCATGTGCCCGGTGTTTGCCTCACTGCGCAGTGCTACCATATTGTTTTTTATCTTCCTGGGGATAACCTTGGGGATGAAACCCACCATACGCTTCTTGAGACGCGTCTTGTACTGGCCACGCAACAACAAGGCGGTGGAGGAGAGCATTCTTCCTCTCCTTTTGCTAGTTGCTTCCGGTTCTCCCCTTGTCGCTGCCGTGGTTGGCCGTGTTTTGTATCCCCTATTTCCACTCTGAGATATACACGTGTCAACATGAGCATGTGTGTAAATATATATATATATATGTGTGTGTGTGTGGGGGGGGGGGAGAGTGGAATTAAAGTCAGCGATGGAGACGAGCGGGAGGCGTAACACTGGAAAATTACCCTTCTGTGACCATTTGTCCACGTGAAGTTGTCAAAGTTGTGTACCGCTTAAACGGAATTCGGTTTTACACGCAACAATTAAAATGGTTGTGACTGGCGAAAGCATAGAAAGGGAAAAGTATACAAGACAACACCATAGAGTGACTCTACTCTGGCCACTACTGCTGAAGCTGACTGTGGAGTGCAAGTGGGTATTTTTTGAGCGTGAGCTCCACAACGCCCTCAGAAAGGAAGATCACTTCGTTTCGCTTTCCTTTACCGGGTTCCGCCCCTCGGTCGTCCACAGCGAATACGGGTTCCTTGAATACCAGTTTCACCTTCCCCGTCTTGCCGAACGCGGAGTCAATGATGCCTTCCCTTAAGCCCTCCGGCGCGTTCTCATTAACGCAGCATCCATCATCCCCGCTCGTTGGCCGAAAGTAAACCGTAAGCCCAATGAATTTCTGTACCTCAGCATGAAGTGCATCCTTAACTTTCGTATCCCTCTCCTTCTTATTGGTGCTCATACCACCACCGCTCCTAGCCTCATGCATCTCCGAAGTAACGACGCCACTGGCAATACACGACCTGTCACTCACCACGCGTTCCACTACTAACGACCGGGACTTGTATCGAACGATGGGCATCGACCGCCACATCACGGCATCGTCTTTATCATCATGCAGAAGCGCACGGACGCGCCCCGCGAGTGCTATCCGGCACATGTTTTCTCGTTCCACATCAAGTCGGGCCGCTATTAGTGGGGTCCCAATAGCTGCCAAGATGGGTTTCTCAAGCAGTACGATGGCGAAATATGTCAACGGCCCACGCTTGACAGCGATGGGTCGGCCGGGCCACCGATGCTTGTCTTCGGAAGGGCATTCAAACGTGATGAACGCCTCCTCACCCAACTCCTCCACGTACTGACTTTCTTGCATTAGGTCGAAAGGGGGCTCCTCCGCTAATTCCTCCCCAGCTTGCGAGTCGCTGGGGAGGCAAACAGTCGGGCGACTGAAAAACCGCATGGTTCCCATCACCGTAGAGTGACCAATGTTTATATGAAACTTGGTGTGCACGTTGCACGGCAGCTGATGGAACCGAACACGACTAACCTCCGCAACCATCACAGAGGCACTTTCAAACACTGGCACAGGATGAACCGCCTGGTCTGCGCGGCTCCGCTGCCGCTGTTGCTGCTGCAGCGCACTACAAAGCAAACCGCGCTCCATTCCTTCAGCATCAAACTGTACAACAGAGAGTCCAACGCGGTCACCACGGCGGGCCATCTGCACGGGCTTGCGGAACACTTGCAACCCCTTCACTTTCTTTACCACATGAGACTCAGGGATGACAACGCTGTCCCCTACGCTTACCTGTCCGCGGAGAATGGTGCCGGTGAACACGGTACCTTGGCCTTTCAGTGCAAAGCAGTGGTCAACCATCATCACGAAGTCCTCCGGCCTCAACGGAGCTTCCTTATTTCTTTTGATCGTATCCGCGTCGACAAGGTTCAGGACGGCCGGTAACACCTTCTCCACGTTGATTGGACTCATCATACAGCCCTCACACGTTGTACCACCCGACTCTTCGCGACGCGGTGCGGCAGCGACCTCAACCATCGCCACAGATGGCCATCTGGTTCGTTCGAATGTCTTTTGCAGGCGCTTCCGCAGTTTATCGATTGCTGCCCGCTTCTCTTCGCTCGTAGACCCCTGGATAGCGTCAACTTTGTTGATCACAAGGACGAGTGGTTTGCACAGGACCTCGCCAATCACTATGCACTCCGCTGTCTGCGTCTGTATACCCTTGCAAGCATCAATGACAAGAATCATCATGTCTATAATTTGCGCCCCTCCCAATACAGTACGAATGAGCGATGCGTGTCCGGGGCAATCAACAAAAGTACATTGGACCTGTTGAATACCAGCGTTAAACAAATCCGGCGCAATGCCCTCCGTAGGAACGCAAGTGGCGCTAAAGCCAAGGTCGAGTGTTATGCCTCGGCGCTGACTCTCAGGACTCTTGTCAAATGCTGCTGTTGAAGCAGTTGATGAAAGCGCGCGTGCAAGCGATGTCTTTCCACTGTCTACATGACCTAGAATTCCGATGTTAATGTTTACAGAGGCAACATCATTAACTTCTGTCATTCCTGTTGGTCAACGCTCACAAGGTTGCTGTGCATGCAGCGGAGCTTCTTTCAACAGGGGTGGGGAAGTGACCTTCACCCGCTGTTAGTTGCGCTTCAAAAATAGACTAGTAGGGAGGGAAAAGGAATCCAATATGAAGCGTAGGGGAAGGGAAAGTTGATGAAAGGAGTTGTTCATATGAAGTGCACACCAGTAGCATCAAGCGATGTCCATATTAGACATACAAAGAAAAGGGAACCAAAAACAACAACAACAACAACAGTAGCTCTATTTCCTGCTGCGAGAACTCCGTATCGTTTTAAATAGGCTCGTTAACGTGTGCTACAGCATCATTTCCATCCGACACTCACCTGACAGGGGTATCATGACGATGAGAAAAATTAGCCACTCATGGCGGGGGAAGTGGGGAACCAAAGTAAAAAACAACAACGATGAGGACAAAGAGGAAAAAAAACACAACTTATCACTCAGCATCCTCATCCGCCATGCAGTGTGGAGATGAATTCAACGGTATCACCATCATTTAGCACATAGTCCATCCCACCAACAACTTCTGCATCGCATGAATTCACCAGCACAAGAATGCCCGGACGGAGCGTTTGACCCGTCTGATCCACGAGAAGATCCGGTCTTTCCTTGACGTAGTTTGTCTTGAGTAACTGCACCAACCCATTGAGGTTCGTCCCCATGGGAACAACGCCATCCAACTGAAGACTTGTTTGCTTAGCAAAAAGTAACTCACATCCTCCTGCGAACTGCACTGTTATGTGGTTGTGGTGCGACATTATAATGCGTTTAAGCCACAGAAACGATTATAAAGATAGACAAAAAAGGTAATATTACACCCCGAGGGAAAACTGTGAATAAAACCAAGTAACGGTCACCCTTTTTGCTATTACTAATATATTTACGTTACCGTAACGGTTCGAGAGAAGGAAAACAAATATGGAAAAACAATGTTTGGAGGTGAAGGTGAGGGGTAGCATAACAAATTTACACGTGATAAAAGGGGCGGCGAACCAAAACGAGGGAAATCGAAGATTCACCGGTAAAAGAAATGACGTCACGTCAATCGGCCGTCCGGGTGTGTGTGTGTGGGGGGGGGGGGGAGCGGGGGGAGGGTTCCATTTTGGGGGCCGTTTACTCGATTCGCAGGGAACCCTCGACAATTCCCTCACTATTTTTTTAAATCCAACCGCGCCCAGGCGAGTTTGTTTAAAATTCGACCCCACTTCTCTCCATGCCAATACACCAGACACCAAACACACACATATATATATATATATATATGTACAAAAACAAACACATACATTTGTGTTGCTGCGAGGAATCAGGTGCTGCATGTAAATGCAAATGTAACTGTAACCTTAAAAACCTAGGAAATAGGGCAACAGGGGAAGAGAGAATATGAATATGAACATGAAGTATAAACATGCGGAAAACAAACAAACAAACAAAAAAAGCAGTGCGGTTCCACTCGAAATAAAAGGATTCGGTAGAGAGAGAGTGCCGGCGGATGCGGAAACAAAAAGTGCAGTAACAACGAGCCTAGCCTGTAACCATCTTTTTTTTCACACAAACACAAACACGAACACACACAAAACCAATAATTCTCTCAGTTTCATCCTCCAACACTGAAAACTTATTCCGCTCAGATGTGAAATGGCGCACAAGCAAACGGGCGCCCAGAAGGCCACATATGTTCGTAAGCTTATATATAAAAATAAATAAATATAGGCAAACGTATTTTGTTCTAAGTTCACTTTTCCTCCTCTTCAACATGAATTGCAACTTCACAGAGGCCGTGTAATGATGAAAAAAGAAAAGTGTGAACAGACCCTTCCGTTACGATTCGGAGAGGGAGGGAGGGAAAGGAGAGAGGGGGTTAAGTGCTGATATATGAGGTGGTGCTGCGCCTTTCAGGGTTCCAGTAATTACTCTCTCATCTCCCACCTCTGACTTCTCATTTTGTTTTTGTTTTTATTTATTTATTTATTTTTTGCTTTGCTTTGCTTTTATCCTTCCTTTTTTTTCCTTTTATCTTCTTTGAGTTATTTTCTCCTCCCTTTTATATATATTTCCCCCCCCCCCCCCTAGCAGTTCTCCTCCTAATCGGCTTAATGGGTTTCTCCCTCCCCCTCCTCCCAACACACGAGAAATAAAGCATGACCATGGAGAGGAAACAAACCAAAGAGTGGCACGGATCGCAACATAATAAATAAGCAAAAATAAGGTGGAAAAAAAAGGGCAAACAAACTTTATCTATGGCTAAAATAAAAAGAAGAATAGTAACAAAAAAAAAAATTAAAATTAAAAAAAACTTATAGCGCAACCACAGGCGTAGTAGACATGAAAAATTGCATACCGTGCCGCCCCATTTTGTCTTTTCCTTCCCTTTTGCCCACACCTTTCCTCGTGGCAGCAAAATCCTTCACTCCTCCCCCCTTTTCTTCATCCTACTCTTCCTTCTTTTTTTCTTCCTTCTTCTCATGAATCCACACCTTATTATTTATTTATTTCTTTTTTTTTTTTTTGCTTTTTCTTTTCCTGTTTTATTTCTTCTGAGCCATATGAGTTAAAAAAGCAGCGACGATAACACCACAATATCGATGTGCATTGGAAAAAAAGGGAGAGAGAGGAAAAAAGAAAAAAAAAAAAAGCAAACTCATCACGGCAAACGAGAAATATCCTCATTCAAGTGGCATTGGGGTCTTCGTGTTTATTTTTTCTTTTTCTTTTTTTTTTCGTACGTGTCCATTAAGTGGCCCGCTTTGCAGTGGCCGTCCCCACATCTCTCCCTTTTTTTTTTCTTTAAAAAGAAAAAAAAATCTATTTAGCTGTGCATCACTGTGGCCCATGTTATATATATATATATATATATATAACACATACACTTATACACCTGCGGCTATGCATCAAATAAAGGCGGGGTATGGGGAAAATACCACCAGAGCCGTCAAATATATTTCACGCATAAATGTACAGGTGAATGTATTCATATATATATTTAACTCCTCCCTCTTACGTTAGCACAAACAGGAAAGTGCAAGAAAAAAAAAAAAAGAAAGAAAGGAAAAAAAAAAGAGATGGAGCAGGCGGGGTTTTCGTTTCCTGTTTAATTTTTGTATTTTTTTTTTGTTTTCCTTTCCTTTGCTCGTTTCTTCAGAGTCAAATCATGCAGAAATAAATAATGCAGACACGCAAACACGCACAAGCACCGATGATAATGTACATAAACGTACGAAAACGAATTACATCAAGGAGAGGAAAACCAACCGAGACACAAAAGGGGGGGGGGCACATAAAAAGAAGGAAAAAAAAACAGGGAGAGATTCAAAAGGAAAGAAAACACTCGACGGTGAGAGGTGCCGAGGAGGCGTATATACGACCAAAAAACGAAATAAAAACAAAAACAAAATCAAGTTTAAAGAGACCTGAAGACACATCGCACTGAATTGCGCACGAGATGCGAGATGCGGTCTGCATGTTTTTCTTTTCACACCATATATATTTTTTCTAACTGTTCCGACGCATTGTGCCGATGAACTCAAATCAATATAAATAAATAAATATATATATATGTATGAGTACGTGCGCACAAACACGGCAGAGCAGTTATCACATACATGCTGATTAACTCAGCATTGAATAAGTGGAAACCAAACCAAACCAAACCAACCTTCCCTATAAAAAAAAAAACAACAACAACAACAACAACACAATAACAAACAACAGCAATGCGACCTCCCGCCAAACACATGTGATCTTTTTTTTTTTCTTCGTTCCATATTGTTGCGCGGGGAAGTGATCCCGGACACTCCACTTGTTAGTGGGTGCGAAACACAAAACAAAACAAAAGAAACAGCTACAGAATCAGTACATGTGACCGGAGGTGGCAGGAAAACGATGAGCTGCTCAGCAACAAGGACAAAAAACAAAAAGAGGTTAGAAGTTTAAATTTAATTAAAAAAAAAAAGAACAACAACAACAACAACACGAATAGGAAACAAAACAGTTTCCTTTTTTTATTTTTTGGCCTCCTCCTCCCCAATAAAACCAAATCTCTTACCGCACACACCTCCTCCAACGTACCCGCGCCTCCCAACAATATTTTCAGTCACTGCATTTCCCCCTCCCCCTTCCCTTTTCACAAGCACACATACCCCCCCCTCCCCCCAAAAAAAAGGGAGGGAGAAAAAACTATGAAAACCCAATTCCCTTTCTTTCGCACCACCACCACCACCACCACGGCGATCATCTGAGTGATAATAATAATAATAATAGTAATAATAATAATAATAATAATAATAACCCCCGTGGCTCAAGAGAATGAAGTGCGATTGGCCCCCAGTAGACCCCTCCGCCCTGCAGCAGTTGCAACGCTGGTGCCACTTCCAGCGACTACGATGCCGGTGTTGGGATTACAAAAGGAGCGTAGAGGACCTGATCCACTTCCTCCTGACACTATCATTGCCCGCCTCACCATTCCGCATACAAATGAGCGAGGCGGCATCGATGGGTGAGTGTGTGACAACAACTGAACCGCCTGATCATATGGAAGAAAACTCGGAACCCCCTTAACCGTTAGAGGCGGAAATACCCGACCATCTTTAATGGTGATCGCTTCAGGAAGCTCTTCTGCCTTCATCGCATCCATCACAGTAACGAGTGGGTCACCGGTGGAGTCACGCGCGAGTGCTACCTGACCACCATTCATGAACGCTAACTTGAAGTAACGCTCCGCTATTTCTATTTGTAACTGCCGTTGCAGAGCCATCAGTAAACCTCTTGGGTTATGGTACGCAGTAGCAGTTAGACGGCTCATCGGGTTCCATCCCTTCAAGTCAAGTAGTGCCACAAGAAGTGCCTTTCCAACATCTCCAAACATTGCAGTGGTATACCGAGGACATGTCCCATTTTGCTGCACTTCAGCCTCCTCAACTGGTGAATTCATGAGAGCTGCGACACCGTTAAGAGCGTTTCCCACGACATGAGAAGCCTCAATCGTGTAGCTATGAATCATACCGGTTCTTTGATATAACGTCACTCGGCTAGAATTGTCGCGACCCTCACCCGTCTTTCCCGTAGCAAACATGTTCGCCTCAGAGAAGTTGCATGACTGAAATTCAAAGTAAGGTGTATTCAAGGACACAAGCTTTGTGTACAAGAGGCATTGCAACAGCTCCGGTGCATCCATCGAGTTCCCATAGAAGAACATCCCGCGCTTGTTGGAGTGGGCGTGCATATCAATGAACAAGGCGAGTTTCCCCTTTGTTTCGCTGAGGGAATCCAACAAACCTCTAATATGATACGGTGCCGGGTGACGACGCTTAGATGGTGTTCTATATGCGCGGTTAAGGTTCACACCCTCTGTGTCGACGCGTGTGTGACCACGTGCTACACCATCGGGATTAATCATTGGCACAATATAAAACACAAAGTGTGAACGCAGCGCTTCTGCACGCGGGTCGCCTTTGTTAAGAAGGAACTCAATGCAGCCGTGCATCATGTGGCTCGACGGGCATTCCCCCGGATGCACACGCGCCGTGAGAACAACAGCGAGCTTTCCAGAAAACAAGTGAGGGCGGGACGTCTCACCTCGTACAGAAGAATACGGTGCCTCACCGTTGCTAAATAGAGGAACACGTTTCTCAGAAACACCAAGATAGTCCGTGATGGTAAGCAAATCAACGTTCAATCCATCTAATGACTTGCACAATATCTCATGAGAGAAGTATACGTCTGTAGTATAGGGCGTAGCCTTGCCGCTTCCAGACAGTTCACTAACATCCGTGGTATCCATAATTCCAGATGCCAGCTGCTTCCAAACTTTAATATTTTGTTGCAGAGTTGTATAGGAATACGGATGATTACTGGCCACGTAGATAGCTGGGCATTGCGGATGACCTAGCGGATATGGTGACTTGAGAGGTGTCTCAGCATCAATGCGGACATCGAATGTTAAGTTCATTGCGACATATTGATCCTTCTTTTTCTTTTTTGTTCCTGTTTGCCCACCAGCAACCGTTAGATCGTTAATTTCTGGCATACCACCTTCTGAGCAACCCTTCGCCTCGGCATCCTCATCGCCACCGTACGCCTCCGGTTCCCCGTCACCTCCCTTCTTTGCCCAAGGTTTTAACACAAATCCCGGGTAGCCGGGCGTTGGTGGCATCACTTCTAATGGCGTAACTATAGCACGACCGGGAAGGCGGCAGTACTGCGGTTTCCCTGGGCAGACGGAGACGACGGGCATCCAACCGTATGTAAACATTTTGCAGTGCATCATACCCACAAAGGTAAAAGCAAGTACGCAACCTTTAGTTCCACCACGAATGGCAAAGTGAAACCACTGACGGTTGTTGGTTTGCTGAGGGGAATTACCACAGTCGGGAGCAGTGTACATCAGGTAACGAAAAGGTCCCGTGCGTTCAACCTGAATCAAATTCCCACTGTCAAATTTTGAGGAGAACGAAAGACCATCCTCCGGGAACTCAAACTCCCGCTGGTTGTTTGGTGGTGGTGAGGGCGCCCAATTGGCTGGATCCTCTTCCCTGGCGTCTCCCAACCCCGTGCCACGGGCCGCCCCCGCAAGCGGTTCACTGTTAATAAGACTTTTCTGCACCTTTGCTTCTACCATCATATTACTATATTCGTACAGACCAGTTTGTTTGCACCGTTTAAAGTTCTCTCTGTTCTCCTCCTTTTGTTTTACCTCTACTCACACTTAAGTACTTTTGTTGTTATAACTTCTATTTTCTGTTACTTAACCCCTCACCTCCTCCAATGAACGGGTCGACGTGATTAATTATGGCTGCGGCTCACAGAGCCCCTCCAAGTTACGTATGTTTGTGCCTCCCTTTTATCTGTTTACCTACCTACCTCAACGTGTAGAACAAGTTGTGTGGATGGAGTTGGTCCAAACAGGGGAGTGAAAAAAAAAAAAAGAGCTCTACGCGCAGAGAAAAGAGAATGATAAAGTTTTAGAAGTGAAATACCAAAAAGCACGTGTGGGAAAGTTGTCCCACGCTACCAGTTTGGGAGCAACGTTACACATACGTTCTTCCTACCACTTGTTGAACGAAACTTAAGGTAGTAATAAATCCTTTTACGTTTGCATCCCCCTCTCCCTTACCGCTGTTGTCCCTCTTTGCTTCCAGCTGAGGTGAGGAGGGACCGAAGGCGAGCCTCACAACTTCACCACCCATACTTAACGCACCACTGAGTACCAAAGAATAGGCAAAGCCAAAAGAAAGTGAAGAAAAGTGGTCCACGGACTAAAAAAAAAGGTTAATCGACACCACTCACCTCATTTATTTTTCCATAACAATGTTGCCACTTCCCTGACGTCTTCCCTCCTCTTGCGTCCTGGTCGCGGGCATCACATAAACCGCAGTTGTTGTTTTTTCAAATTAACCCAGCGTCGTGCAGAGAAGGGAAGCATGAGGATTGGGAAGAAAGGACAGCGAATGGAAACAAACACCAATGGACATACTTACTTACGCCAACCCCAACTCCACTTCCAACGCGACCCCTCATCGGCGGCCTCCGCCCCGTCTCCTTTTGTTTCGGCGGCCGCGGGGACCTCGCTTGTTGGGTAGTCGACATACGTGGAAGCAATATCCACAAAAACAGGTTTACACGGCACTGCCTGATAATCTGGTGGAAACTTAATGACATTGTGCGCTACTGCCACCTCATCACCCGCATCTACAAGGTAGGGCACAAAGGCCTGTCGCTTCTTGTTTTCCTCTCCAATCCCCGCCACGGAAGACAACAAAGTTGATGAGGCGAGACGAAGTGCGGATTTCTCCACGAGGAGGCGCAAGTTCTCTACAGTTGGTGTCGATGGTATCCCGTCAAGAACTGACAGAGCGGCCTTGTAGCAATTTTGAGCCCTCTCGCTCTCCTTCGTAATGCGCCAGCTCTCCCCTAAATACAGGAGTTTGCCCGCACGGCATAAGGCAGAGTTTTCTTCCACGTCAGATCGACCATCGACACCGGGTAGCATTTCCATATCTCCAATCGTTTCCAACGCCGCATCGTAGAGGCGAACAATCTCCATGGGAGAGGCGTATTGCGATGGCTGGATTTCCTTTCGGCTCTTCCCACCAGCAATACCACCAGTGCCAACTCCGGAAATTACGCTAACAGTGCGGGCGCTGCGATCAACGTTATTGCCACTAAGGCATTTCTCCGTTGCATGAAAACGGCGCGCGTGCACCTCCACCATGAAAAGAGTACGCTGCAACGTTTCGTATGAGACTTGGAATATCAAGTAATGCACCAAAAGTTGTAGCTCCGTCTTTTGTTTCTCATCCGAAAGCGTTCTCAAGTCCTTGCGGGCATGAGCTAAGGCGTCATTAAGAGATCCAATGCGCCGGTCCATAAGGTCGAGTGCTCGGTTCTGAAGCCCGACGGGAATGAGAGAACTGGCCTCAGTCGCCTTCGCCTTTGCTGCCTCCACATTGACCGCCCGTGCACCCCGCAACGCATCCCTCACTTTGATTGAAGCAACATTTAGCTGCCGGTTATTCCATTCGATGGTAGTGGCGCCAATGCTTTCGGGAGTGTCCTCGAGGCTAAGGTTTGGTTTGTACGACGAGGGATCCTCACCCAGTCGAAGCATGCAGAACACCACGCGATCGTCCAACTCCGTTACCTTCGAAAAGATAAGCGATAGCTGCTCAGGGTTGCTACACTTCCGCAGTTCGTAGTACAGCTCACGGGAATCACGGAAGTGGTCCCTCGCCTCTGCCATTAGCCCATGTGCTGCAGCCGCACGTCCCTTAACTTCCAGTACGTAAGCCGAAACCTCTTTCTGAAGTCTCTCATTTGCAACAACCTGCGCAATGGCCTGCAGCTTCGTAGCCCACTTTACCGACTTGTTCAGCCGCTTCCTATATTGACATTTCGGTGGAATACCGCCAGGAGGCTTTGCCTCGGTCCCTTCAGCACTGCTGGCGGTGCGATGTTTCTCCTGCATATCTTCCGCAGCCGCCCAACATCTCTCTGCACAGAGAATCAGCAGTTGCAAGTGCTCGGGCTTCGTCGCGTTATGAGACGTAACTTCCTTCTGTTGGAATTTCTTTGTATTCTGCAGCATTCCAAGCTGACCACGAAGTGTTGAGAGCCGATTCGTGGTGTAGCACCGGTAACGTGCATAGTCCTCGGCACGCAGCCCATGTTGGAGTTGAATCTCCTTTAGGAACAACAGTAGATCAAAGTCCATTGTGTGTGTGTGTGCGTATGTGTGTGGGTTGCAATCGCCTATATCGGGTTTAATATGCTTTTCTTACTTCCCTTTGTTGTACTTTTACCTTTCTTATCTTACCTTACTCCAACCTTCTTGTCCTGGTGCGGGTGGACTCCACAACCCACGACATAAACGCGAGAAAATACAAGGCAAGAGAAACAACATAAAACGGGACAAAGGATTTATTAATGAGTAAAGGATGACAGTCGTCCTCACTGCATAACGAACAGAACAAAAAAAAATGTGATTCAACACTGACCCGGTCAACGGGACGGGGAATCACATTTCTTCTTTTTTTCTTTTTGTACGTTTTTTGTGTGATTTTTTTTTATTTGTGAAATTATTTTCCGAAACAAAAAATAAAATTGAAAAGTAATTAAGAGAAGTCTTACTCCATCATACTACCCCGTACAGGTATAGGGACCAGTGCAAGCGGCAACAAAGAGGAAAGAAGCCAAAAGAGAGAGAGAGAAGGTAGGGAGAGAAAAAAAGGGAAGGAACGTTCAGTGATTGGTATTCCTCCTCCCCCCCCCCAAACACACACACACACACACGCATATTCCTTACCTATTTCACTTACCCATTTCTTCTTCTTCTTCTCATTATTATTGTTTTACCTTTCCCCTTCCTCTTTATCCCTCTCTGGCCATTCCATGTATGTATGCCCAACAGCGCCTTCTTTTACTTTGCCTTTGTCTCAGCGCCCATCTTGCGGAGGGCAATCTTGAAGGCAATGGTGTCTGCCACCTTGCGACCGAGTTTAGTAACACGATGGCCAGCTCCCTTGCATTTCTCAAGCAATTCCAACTTGGTGAGGCTCTTGCAACACCAGTGAAGGAGACCTTTTGAAGCGCGAGTTGTAATCTCAGGACGGCTTCCGCGGTTTTTCTTGCTGGAGAAGCGCTTACTGAGGCCACCATATCCCACACCAGGGCGCAGGTACACCGCACGGAGCACAGCGGCGCAACGGATGTAATACCAGTCGGGATTCTGCGGGGCGCGCTCGCGGCCGTGTGAAGTCTTGACAATTTCTGCACAGTTTGGTACCATCATTTTACCCTCCTGCTTGAAATGTTGGCTGCAGATCTTCACCCAGCGCCATGGGTGAACATCACGCAGAGTCGCGCCCTTCTTCTTTCCGATGCGGCGGATCTTGGAATTAGCCTTTGTGCGAGCGACAGCCATTTTTTTTGCTTGTTAAACTCGGGTTTGACGGTGTAAAGATGCGCGAGCTGCGAGACGAGAACTTCTCTCTTTTTTTTTTATTTTTATTTTGTTATTGTTTTTTTTTTTGCGGAATTGGAAAAAACAAACAAACAAACAAACAAATGGGGTGGGGAAAGTAGCAAAATTATTAGCAAGATATATATATATATATGTGCACACATTTACTTACAAGTATGATACGCATACCGCAAGAGGAGGAATAACATGTTATATATAGGGATTAGAAACTCGAATACGACGAGGGCTATATAAATATATATATAAATATATATATATATATTTCTTTTTTCTTTTATTTTGACGGCAGATATTTAAACCAAACAAAGACAAAATGAATAGAAATATATCATCATAACGCTGTTACTTTTTCTCTTTTTTTTTTTTTTTGGTGACGGAGAAGAGGAGGAGAGGAGAAGGAGGGGGAAGGATTAGGCACATTAACACCACCACCAATAAAAATAACACTAACAACAAACGAGAGAAGGGAACACGGCAGTGAAATTGGTATAAACTTTAAACAAACACAATTGCACATATACACACGGAGGAAGAGGGAAAAGAAGAAGAAAAGTAAAAGTGCCAGAGCGGACGAAGCATATATATATATATATATATATATTTATTTATTAAAAAAAAAAAAATCAGACATGCGCCACCCATCATAATCCAACGAACACTTAACACTAAAACAGTGTTCCATCCGACATTACTTAACTAATAAATTCAGGAAATGTGTTCATGTGTTTGTGTGTGTGTGTGTGTGAGGCGGAATTATCTGAACTAATGCCACAACTTGACTGCATTCCCTGAAGACGGAAAGAAATTCAACCACCAGATGGAAATAATAACGAGATTATTATTATTATTATTTTTTTGTTAATTTTCTTCTTTTTTAAAAAAAAAAAATTAGATGAAGTAACAAGAAATTAACCATAACAATGAGTTAACATCACTACCTCTCACTGATATCATCATCATGGTAATAAACATAATTCTTTTGTCTTTTCTTTATATATATGTATATATGTATTTTTTTTTGAATTAAGTTTTTTTTAAAAAAAAAAAAGAAACAAGGAGAGAAGGAAGGAAAGGGATGGAGAAGAGTGAAATGATATGCATATATATATATATATTATTATTTTTTTGAATTGCATATTTGCGTACACGGGAAGCAATGGATGGGAAAGTAACGTGGAAAATAACTTTTCATATATCTATGTATGCAACATTTATTTATTTATTTACTTATTCTTTTTTTTTTCCCCCTCTCTTGCATTTTAATTAAGGCAGCGGTGTTATTACTATCGATAACAATAATAACAGAGAAAGACTGAGTTGAAAACGGCCCTCTCCCCCTCCCCCTCCCCCCCACCTCACAAAAACAAAAAAACAAAAAAAAAAACAGCACCAAAAGTAAACAACGACGCAACCCGGAGAAAATGTGCTCAATGCTTTCAAATATATAAATAAATAAATATATAAATATATATTACCCCCCTCTCCCTCATGCGCTAAAGTTGTAAAATGCAAAAAGCATGAGAAGAACAAAAGGAACGAGAATGAAAAGGAGGAAGAAACAAAAACACACACACACACACACACACACACACACACACACACACACACACACACACACACACACACACACACACACACACACACACACACACACACACACACACACACACACACACACACACACACACACACACAAAAACACACACACACAAAAACACACACACACACACACACACACACACACACACACACACACACACACACACACACACACACACACACACACACACACACACACACAGACATGCACAAAAACACACACACACACAGACATGCACAAAAACAACAACAACAACAACAAAACAACAAAGCAGAAGCAATAGCAATAGCAATCGAGTTAGATCTCGGGGAAAATATTTTTTGAAATGGAAAAGACAACGACAACAACAAAAACTTTACCGAGTTATTTATTCGTAATCAATGAAGAAAAGGTAAAACATGGTTGTTGTTATTGTTGTTTTTTTAAAAAAAATTGAGGGGCGGAATCAGCAAAAAGGGAGGTAAGAGGAATAAACGTTGGCCGGATGAAACATGATTTCGTGTGATGGTTGAAGAGGCACCTCCCAAGCCACCAGCAATAATAATAACAATGAAAAGAAAAAGAAAAAAAAAGAAGACATAACTACTTGAAAGAAAAAAAAAAGAAAAATTCAAAACTTGAAAAAAGCATTTGGTCATACTACTAAAGCAAAAGATTTTCGTTGGCCTCTGCTACAGAAAAACCTTAAAAAAAAAAAAAGAGTTAAATACCCTCCCCTCCTTTTTTTTTTCTCCCCCCCACCCCACCTGCTCCAAACTCCTTTTATTCTCCCTATTCTTCATTGGCTTTCTCTTCTGCGTGGCTTACTGGTTTTTAGTCTTTTCTCCGTCTTTGGCGCGCCGTATTCCCATCATGAAAAAAAAAACAATTAAAAAAAAATTTTCTATACTTGTATTTATATGCTTACTTATATGTATCGATGTATTCGCATATAGTCAACATCAATGTGTTGATGCTTGTTTTCCCTCCCTTCTTTTTTTTTTTTGTACGCCTCTTGCCACATACTATATTCTTTTTGTCATGCCTCACCTTTCTTTTCTTTTCCTTTCCCCCTATTATTATTATTATTATTATTATTTTCCCCCTCTTTTATTTAATTTTTTTTTTTTGAAACCTTCGTTTTCCCTTTCCCCATGACTTCTCCTTATTTCCCATCCCTTCTCTTCTCTTCTCTTCTCTTCTCTTCTCTTCTCTTTCCTTTTGTTCCCATTCTCCTCACAGCATCCAATCAACTCATCTCAAGTGTCTAACAATTGTTCCATCAACGCCCGACTCATATCTTTCAACTGTCACCTGAAAAGTAATGTGCGAAGGCAAAAGGACTCAAACACGCAACGAGATTGTCACTTCCCCCCGTCACGACCGTATCGTAAACGTTAAATTCCAATTCCACACGATCTTTCCCCGCTTGCACCTGCCCTCGTAGAAGTGCCACCGCCCCCTTATTACCATGCATTCCACAATAGTTTGGGGCTGAGAAAAGAGTTAATACGAGACCACCGTGACACCACATATAACCCTCACGGGCGCATTGATGACCGCGTAGGATGAATTGCATTCCAGGTTTCATCTCTCCTATTAGTTGCCTCTTCGAGGGAGGAAATCCATAACTGTAATTGCGGTCAAGGAAAGACCTCGTGACGTCTGGCCCGAATATGAAACCGCAGCCCCGATTATTCATTTGACATCCACTAAGTTGGTCTTCCGGATCGGACCACAATAAACCATCTATCACGAGGCGAGCCTTCGCTCCAGGGCCCTCCAACATGTCATCGCCCCCCCTCGATGTTGGAGTATAAAACGTGTCCTCAAAATCATCCACCATGCCGTACTCATGACGGCGGAGTGATTTCAATAGTGGAACTGACAAGGTGTGAGGGCTGAGACCACCATGAGTGCAGAAAAACATACCTGAAGGACAGGCCACAACAGCAGCTAATGGCAACCAACAAAACACAGTGTTGTATTGAAGCCATGTGCTACTCGTTATATCCACGCTAGCTGGCCCGCGATCTCCCGTCCCCTCTAATTTAGACTTGCATTCCTGAAAGAAACCATAGAGGCGGGATGTCTGCGCCTCCTCGTGGTTGCCACGCAATAAGAAGATGTGCTCGGGGTATTCCACCTTTAGTGCAAATAATAAAGTGATGACCTCCAGGCTTTGAGGCCCGCGGTCCACATAATCGCCGAGAAATAGAAACTTGTATATCTCTGTGGAAGGTGATCCGCGACCGTCCGTTGCCTTAGAGTTGTTGAGGTTTAACTGAATAGAGAGTACATTACTGAGCATATCTGCAAATTGACCATGAATATCACCGACAATAACCAAGTTGTCTTGCCGTGGTATGGCAATCTCTAGCACCGTGTTCTCTCTTTCAAGCACTTCCTTCGTGTCTTGGCATAAAACACCGGCCTGCGCAGCGCCACCGGGAAGTGCATCAACGATGGAAACACTTTGCAGTAGGTCCGAAATCAGCTGTGTGTACTTTCCTACAGCAGGTGGCGTGGTGCTTGGTGGATAAAAGTACACCAGTTCCTCCAAATTCCCTTCCTCTTCTTGCATATGTTGTAGAGTACTTATCGTTTGAATCACTCACCCACTGTGTCCAATATGTGTCAATACGCGTGGCTAAGTCTAATATATATATATATAGTGTGTAGATGTAAGATACAGGTGGTACTGCGTCGGAGTGGAGTATGCTTTATTAATGAATAACCAACGACGTTCAGTTACCGACTTTTGCTCCCTGCTTTACTGTCGCTTCTTATTTTAATTAATTTATTTTTTCCCTTTGCTCTAAACTCCTCCTTTGCTCTCCTTTTCAACTTTCCACCCCTTCCCTACGGGCACGGGGCGTGACAAAAGCTGAAGGGTTACGGACAAGTTTCCCCCCCTTGACCAGAGGCGATGTGTTCTAAACTGAGCAAATAACAGGAAGTTGGGGGGGAGGGAATGGCACAAATTAGAAAAAAAATAATTATTATTAAAAAGAAAAGAAAAAGGAAAGGAAAGAAAAGAAGAAAATGCTGAGAAGAGATGCAAACAGATGGCAATGATGATGAAATAAATCAAAATGAAAAAGGAGAGAAACATGAACAAGTGGGTTTCAACAGAAAGAGAGAGAGAGAAAGAAAGAGAAAGAGGGGAACAACTCGTTTGAACAAATGTGTAATTGTAAGAGGGGGAAAAATATATTGATATGACGTTGATTGCGGCAGTCGCTGAAGAAGGAACTCACAAATTCCTCAGAGGTGAGATTTGGGGGCGCAGCATTACACAACAACAAGTAACGACTAAATGGTATGAAAAACGTCTTATGTCTTTTGATTTATTTATTTATTTTTCTTTCCTTTTTCTTTTTCTTTTGGCAAAAAGGGGAAGAGTTCCTTTATTCTCTTTCCCATCGCTTCCTTTTCTTTTGTCCCTTCTCCACACGCTCACTCCAACGTAACCCTCGTCCCTTCATCATCTTTTTTTTTTTTCCAACAACTGAAGGGAGAAGTGCACAAGTTGAAAAAAAAAAAAGAAGAAGAAAGAGTGCACGGCGCCTCCCAAGACAATGCCCCACACTGTGCCATTGTCAGAAAAATAAAAACATTAATAAAAACAATAATAATGGTGATGGTAACAACAACGGTAACAAAAATAAAAACTGTTATAATTATAAATATAATAAATATAATAATAAAACAAAAAAAAAAGAAGTGTTGTGAAAGGGATTACGACATGCAACAACTCATTACCCAACCATCACCAAAGAAAAACAAAACAAAAACACACACGAACATGACAAAAAGCACAACATTTCTCCACAAATACGAACAGTCCATTCCTAAAAATGTTATGACTTTTAATCATTACTTATCGTCCCCTTTTCCCCCCTTTTCCTCCCTTTTCGCTTTTCCCATTTTTTTTTTTAAATTACTTCATTCCACTTCGCCAAACCCGCTGAGCATAACAAAACTACGATTGGTCATACTCGTCCCCGCTCACCAAAAAAAAAAAAAAACAACAACAACACAAAAACACACACACGAAGCAGGCGCACAAACAACGATGATACAAACAAAAAGAAAAATGAAAAAAAAAAGAAGAAAAAAAAAAAAACACACACACACGTAAAGAGAGGAAGGGATTATTACAAACTCAAAAAAAAAAAGGAAAAAAGACACATCATCCTTTCTTTTTCTTTTTCGTTTTCTTTTTTTCTTTTCCCTCTTTTCTTTTTCTGTGTCTCGTCCTGCTCATAACGGCTGCAACGGAACAATAATAATAACAATAACATTAATAATAATAATAAAGAAGTGCTTGCGACACTACACACAAGCACACAAAGATGAAAAAAAATATATAAAGACAGCAACGATGACACGGTAAAAAAAAAAAAAGGAAAAGAAAAGAAAAAAAAGGAAAAAGGGATTTAAAGGAAAGGGAAAGGAAAAAAATGATGATAAGGAAGGGAGAAGAAAAACCAAAAGGATGGTAGAAGCCATAAAAATCGATGTTGTTGTTGTTGTTATTTTTAACCACATCAGTAAAGGGGTAAAACATTAACAACAGTAACAGTAATAATAGCAACGGAAAAAAGATGAAAACGGAGGGGAAAAAAAAGTAGGAAGATGTGGGAATCTTCAAACCTTCTCCTTTTTTTAACTTCTATTTCTCTTTTTCTCTTTCTCCTCCTCACCTTTTTCTTTTTTTAAAAAAAATCACTTCCGCTCAATTTCATTATTATTATTATTATTATTTTGTTGGTGCTGTTTTTTTTTCTTTTTAAAAACTTCCTTCCTTCCTTCCTTTTTTCCTTTTTTTTCTCGTTTATTCATTCGTCCTCTCATTTTCCCTCTCTCTTTTTTCTCTCTCTCTTTCCCCCCTTCACATCTTAACCATAAATCACTCACTCACTCACACGTTCACAACCAAACAATTCCTTTCAATATCTTCACTTCACTTCACTTTCTTTTCTTTTCTTTTCCTTTTTTTTTTGCATGTTAAATATTGCCGCAAAACATTTTACAATACGACATGAACTCACAAATATATACACATACAAAAAAAAAAAAGAAAAGAAAAGAAAAGTGAAGTGAAGTGAAGTGGGAGCGCGCGTAATTTTTTTTTTTTTAAAACAAAAAAAAAAAGGAATGAATGAAATAAGTGATGCACAAATGAGTGGAGATATGCTTGCGTCTGCGTCTGCGTGTGCATGTGCACGAGGAGAGAGAAAAGTGCCACAAAAAGAAAAAAAAAAGAAAACTATGCTCGACCCTGATACGAAATGGAAAATAAATAAATAAATATTGAAGAGACCTGAAGATACATATACATGACGGCATAAATACATGAATACATACATAAATATAAATATACACAGACGCAATACAACATAGCAAATGCCTCAAAACGGAGATGCAAGAGACAAGAGTAAAACAAGCAAAAGAAAAAAAAGGAAGCACCGCCTCAGATTTTGTTATTTTAGGTTCGATTTCCTTTTCTCTTCTTGTCTTTCTTAAATTATTTCTTTTGGACTCTTGTCAGTTTCGCATGGCATTTGTGATCGGTATGTTGCGGGGGCGTTTTCATACGGATGTACAACAAAAGCTCCCCTCCCCCCCCGCACACGCATCCAAATGTATATGTGTACATAAATTTTTATGTACAAATATATTTTACCAGTCTGTTCTTCTTTTCTTTTCTTTCTCCTTTTCTTTTCTTTTTCTTTTTTTTTTTCTTTTCCCTTTCTCTTCTTGTCGTGCAGTAACGGGAATAAATAATACAAGAAAGGAAGGATGATGCCTGGACAGATGATCAACAATAGCAAAAAAATAACAGAAAGCGGAGACGGGGAATAAAACAAAACAATCAAACGTTAATCCTTCAACTATTCTTCCATCAAATCCCACATCCCCTACTTCCGTTTTTTTTCATTTTTTTTCTTCTGCTCTGCCTGATGCATTTTCCCCCATCTGTTTCCATTATTTTTTTTTCCTTAGAAAAAAGAACCGCTGTGGCGGTAGTGACGCTACTACGAAAGCGAAAAAGAAAAAAAAAGGCAGGTAAAACATCTGTACAAAAACCTAGTCATCCCTTCGACTACCAATAGGATCTAAAACTTGTAGCCCATTGGCTTGTATGGAGGAACGCCCAGACTCGCATCGTCTACCATTCCCTTGACTACTAGACCTCTCACAACTTGTTGAAGTGGTTTGTTTGCTCAATGGCGTCATCGCCCGCTTTATTGTTGTCTTCGAGGGTGTCGCAATACTTCGTCCATCATTGCTGCAACTTTTTCCAGTACCGCCGAGACTGAGTTTCTTTTCTTTCCTTCCACATGAAAGTGGTGTATTTGTCCTCAACACAAGTGTCGCCTCCGTATCCCGAATAGCAATTGTGCTACTGCTAAGCTTTGGAGCTGGTGAGCTGCCAGGTTGCTCATGACCGGTTCTACTAAGAGGTGCTGTGCTGCGACCACTTGATTTCTGTCCCTCTGCGCCTAAAGGGGGAAGGGCACAATTATGGCTAATATCTTTCCCTCCTCGTGGGGGTGGTGTGATGTTTTGGGGAAGTGGTAACAACGACGGAACGACGACACGCGGTGAGCTCATTGCATTGGGACCGTAACGTACCCACGTGTTCGATAACCCGCTGTCGGATGAATACCCAACACCACACTCGTCACATGTGGACGCCGCTGAATCCTTTCCTCGAAGTTTTGCGCTGAGATCACGCAGGGGGCTGACATTTTTCATCCGTACCTCCGAGCGCGGACTGCTGGTACAACTCCCTCCAGCATTTACCATTGCGAGAATTGCACTGGAGCCTGCTGGAGTTGTTGCGCCGTGTTCACTGCGATTATGTGGGGATGAGAGCGTTGTTTGAAGATGAGGCACCAAATCACTGTCAAGACGCACACCTCGCAAAAGCAACTCATCCTCCCATGTGATGCTGGAAACACGCGTCTTACCAGCCATGCCATCAGGACTATGCTGTCGCAGCATGGCAAGTCACTACCTTCTACACGAACTGCTAATCAACCCCTTTGTTTTCTATATGCTTGTCCCGCTCATAGATGCAATGTCAAACAAAGCAAAGAAAGATAAGGAAATGATGTGCACGTATATATATATATATATATATGTGTATGAGGGAGGCGGGAGCGAAACGATACAAAACGAATTGGCAGTGGCAAGTGGCAAGTGACCGAAGAACTGTAATGGGAAGTTACGCGAATTTTGTTTTATAGACAAAACAAAAAAGAAACAGCGGATGCCAATTGCGCACATGCAAAAGGCGTATCGAATAGAGTAAGCCCCACATAACAATAACAAAAAGAAGGGAAGAGGGCCAGAGGAACAGAAACAACAAAATGCGGCTCACCGCCAGGTGTGTAGGCAGCCGGTTCCTTCTCTACCCTCTCTCTTTTATTCGATCCCTTCCCTTCTTTTCTCTCCCTTTATTTGTGCTTCCCTTATTCCCATTTAAACTTCAAGACTTGCATCTCTGCTCAAGAAACGTCGTGTACGAAGTGGACAAGAGTAAACACATCACTTTACATGGGAAAATGTAATGGTAACATACACAGTAGGAGTCACGGAAGACGGCGGTACATAAGCTTCCCCGAAGCAGGCCGCTCTCCCCCACAAGGAAGATATTATGTGCGCGTCAAGTGAAAAAGACCAATACGCAATCATCATTGAGCTAATAATCCTCCTCTTCCTCTTCATTCTCTTCCGCTTCTTCTTCCCTCGCACGTCTCCTCGCCTCGCGCCGCCTCTCACGCTCTAATCGCCGCTTCTCCATTCGTTTCGCCTCGTCGTATTCCTTCATAATAGTGTTGCGGCGAATAACAGCATTCTGCAATACTGCCTCCCATTTCGCCGTGGAACTCCCTTCCGCAATCAGACGTGGCGCATTCAAATCATCCGAATCCTTTACAATCTTTCCCTGTACAAAAAACAACATGCAGGGGGTGCTGCGAACTTCTAAAAACAATAACAGCTCTACGAGCATCTCATATGCTTGTCTGTGCAACTCTTGCTTCTGTACCTTACTGGGTGGGCGCTTCGTAGCAATATACACCGGATCCTTTTCAATAAGTTGCTGAATATTTGTTCGCTCCTCAGGGACAAGAGCGACATTAAAATACCGCACGCGCCGGGTTTGGTGACGGTCCCGCAGCACAAAACGTTCCTTCACGAGTGGTAACAGTTTGGCGCTGTGTGGGCATAAGAAAGTTGTGACTACCAGCGCACAGAGAGCCTCGGGTTCCCCCACCACATGTGTCTCAAAATCCTCTTTGCTCAGCAGCGTGACGAACCGCTTGGTTAATTCGTCAACGGAGGAGGCCTCACTATCACGGTCAAGGTCAGACATGGCGCGTAAATGATGAATCTATGCCTTTCACACGCCTTCTTCAAATATATATATATATATATATACACGTGTGTGCGTGAGAGAGAGAGAGCATTTCATTATATATATATAAGAAGGTATACGAAATACTTTACAGAGGAAATGATGATATTGTCAACCGTCAATCTGTCCAACTTTTGTTTTCCTCCTTTAAAACGAATTGGATTTTGCAGCTTCAGTATAATAAGTTTACTGATATGAAACACAACACTGGGAAGTTCTCACACATACTCCGCTATGAAAGGAAACAACAATAAAAAAGGCTAAACGGAAACTTTTGCCTGACTGCATCAGATAAAAACAGCCAGACCATCCATCCAGCATTCATCCTTTAAACAGAATACAATGTAGTCACCTTCCCTCACCACTATATGTATATATCTTTTATATTTCTTTTACCTCTTTTGTTATACGCTGCTTACATCTTTTAATCGAATATTCACTTGGGTGTGAGGGCCTAAATTGCTAGCGAAAAGGGGAAATGTACTTCACAGTTTGAAGAAAAGCACTTGTAACCCACACAGACAATTTCTTTATTCAATTCCCCACCTTTCCTCAAGATATCATCAACATGTAGTGTTCTGGAAAGTGACGAGTGTGTTGAGTGCTTGCTTTCAGATGTTCAGACAGAGAACCAAAGAGAGACAGCGATAAGTGCGGAAACCAACTAAA
This sequence comes from Trypanosoma brucei gambiense DAL972, assembly GCF_000210295.1. NCBI lineage: Eukaryota > Euglenozoa > Kinetoplastea > Trypanosomatida > Trypanosomatidae > Trypanosoma > Trypanosoma brucei. Next base: position 393,181 of record NC_026737.1, read on the forward strand.
AACGGGGTCGCCGCCTTCGCATGGTGTATTTTGTGTCTTCTGATGTTTTAAGGCCAAACTTGCGCCGCTCCGCCTTCTTAAGAAGAACCCACTCCTTCGTTCCAGTTACGGGACGATTGTCCTTTCGGCGACGTGCACCCGCCTGCCGCCCTCCATGACTACGCGACCGCTTGTGTGCCACTCGACCCCCCACGCGGGCCCCAAATCGTTGTCCCTCATCATTTTCCTCCTCACCTTCTTCTTCTTCTCCACCCTCTTCCTCACATTCCTCCTCCTCTTCCACCTCTTCACCTTCTTCATTGCAGACAGAGAGTGGACGTGGAGGCATAAAACCACCCGCTACTTGGCCGGCTTGCACGACAAGGTAATGTTTCTTCGCTTTTGTGCTATGAGGAAAGTCTACCACGACACCACCAGAGAAACCACATAGCATGGCGGCTCTCGTGATCATATGCAGTTGTTCAACGTTAGCAGGGTAAAACTGAATTGCAGCCTTCGCCCCACGGCGGAGGGCATTGTAGAGGCATTGGAAAAGAGCACGCAACCGTCTTTGTGGAACTTGGCCGCGGCGGTCACTTTGACAAAGCCACTGCACGGCAGAAATTGAGACGGCCCCATCAAATGCACCCGGGCGGAAGGGAAGTCCCTCACCCATATCTCCTCGCATGACCTCAACTATCGATGGTCCCGGTGGAAGAACAGCTTCAGCCTCATTTCCATCGCCGTCAGTGCTGTCATGGTCATCATTCTCATTTTCATCATGAATTGGACCCCAACGCACATCTCGCAAGTCCACACCTTCTATTGGTCCCTCATCCTCCTTTTCATCATCTTCCCGCATTAATTCCTCTGAAGCCTTTGCCATTCCGAGCATATCCGTACTAATATCAATCCCAATCCATGTATGGCCACACTCTCGCAAAACTTCACCACTTAATCCACTACCGCACCCAACGTCGAGGAGCAGCGCCGGACACCCACTTGGAAGTGCGAGGAGCTCCAACGCCCGCCGTGTCATGGCTCGTTGAACCATTTGTACGCGGCCGCTACGAGTGTAGCGCTGAGCCCCATCAGCATTGTAAAGAATATCGGGTGGTGCCTCAAATTCGGGACGTGTTGGCGGCATTCTTCTTTTCGAATCGTGTTCCTACTTTATTGTGACTGTTTCCTCAACAAATAATTTAGCTTCACCCGCCCCCCCCTTTCCCGTCCTTATTTAACCACTATCTATCTCCCACTTGATGATGCTACTACTTGAAGTTGTGTGTGTGTTTTAAAAACACAAAAAAAAAAAACAGCAGTTCCCCTGTGAGCAGAAACCAAAACTGTAAAATATGGCGGGACTAAAGGACCTTCCCACCCACCCCCCTTTTCCTCTGAGCTGAATTATTACCCAGCACACCATTAAAATGAAATGAAAAATAAAAAAAAATAAAACAAGAAGCACCAAAAAAAGAGTGGAAAAAAAAAGAAGAAAAGAGAAGAGAATGATAAACAACATCAAGTGATGAAAGTACACATGAGTATTCCTTTTTATTTTATTGTTTTACTTTTATTTCATGCTCCGTCGTCTCCCTTTTTGTTTGTAAGCGAAAAAGAAAAAAAGAACACATTTCGAGGTCGCGCCTCACGGGATCGTCGAAACACGAGAGGAAAGAAGGAAAACAAAAACCGTGTAAATCAAAAGGGAAAAGCAAAAAAAAAGAAAAAGAAATGAGTAAACAAACCCCAAACACACACGTAAATAAAGAAACTGTAGAGAGGGAAAGAAAAAAAAAAAGGATCTGGGGAACGAATCGAAATAAAGGTACAACAACTGATAAAAAAGATGAAATGGGAAAAGAAGTGGAACAACGAAGAACCGAATAAGAAAAGAGAAACTGGAACAAAAAAGAGAGTGTTGCGTACTGGAATCGGTAAACGGCGGTAAAACATAAAACAAAACGCGTAAAAGTAATAACGAAAGCACAGCAGAAGCAACAACATCAAAACAACAAGAAGCAAAACTAATATCAGTTCCTCCTTTTCTTTTTAAATCTTTTCCTCGCACACCCCCCCTTCCCTCACTGCTACTATTTTTGTTATTGTTGTAATAATCTTCTCACCCCAACTTTCCTTTTTTTTTTCTCTCTCTCTCTCTCTCTTCTTCTTTTCCTTTGACGTTTCTTTTTTTGATTTTGTCTATTTTCTCTCTTTTGTTTTGACTTTCCCTTTTTTTCTTTTTTCATACGTATGTGCCTTTGTGTCATGAGAGAAATGTCATTCATGACGGCTGCTTTTCCACCTCCTTATATTTCATTTTCTTTGTTTTTTTTTTTACTGTTAAAAGTCCAGCACCATCACCAACACAATAATTAGCAACACAACTAATAATAATAATTATTATTATTATTATAATCAACAACAACAATATCATCAACATCGCTGCTGCTACCGGCGTGTAACACATCCCTTTCTTTCTTTTCTCCTTTTTGTTTTTTTCTATTCATATATCCATATATCCATATATATATATATTATTATTATTATTATTTTGAAAATTTCTTTTTTCTTCTTTCCCCCTCCTTTTTTTCCTATCACTATCCCTAAACTTGACACATTTCCTTTCAAGTATAAAACCCTATTTTTCTTTTTTTGTTTTTAAGAAAAAAAATTTCCCCCTCCTTTTCCCTTTACACACCCTTTGCATATCCCACAAAAAGAAAATAAAAGATAAAAGATAAATAATAATTAAAACAAAACAACACAACAGCAGCAAAGAAGGAAGGAATGGAAAAAAAAAGAGAAAAAAGAGAGTTGTTTTCACTTCTTTTTTTCTTTTTTTATTATTTTTTCTTTTTTCTTTCCTTTGCTTTGCTTTGTCATCATCACAAAAAAAAAAGCAAAACAACAGTTACCATCGCTACCATCATAACCGCGGCCAACTTGCTGCCACGTGGTGGAGAATATTAACAACAGGCTCTAAATGATAATAATGAAGCGTGTAACCGTAAGGGTAAAGGAAGCAGGTAAAAATTAAAAACAAAAACAAAAACAAAAACAACAAAAATTAGTTCGAGCGACATCCACACGTTACTTCAGGCCCCATCCACACACACACAAACAAAAAAAAACAAAAAAAAAACACAACTTCCGTTGATGATCTTTCATTTGTTCATAATTTTGCTAATGTTTCACTTCTAATTCATTTCTCCGGCTGCCATTTTCAGTAGTCTCTTTATTTTAAGTCCTCATAAGCTTCACCCTTTTCTTTTTTCTTTTTTTTTTCTTGCCTTTTTTGTTGGTTTGGTTCTAATATCCCTCTGCAACAACATACAGTTATTATCATTATTATTATTGTTGTTGTTGTTGTTGTCGTTTTCCCCCATCTCTCTCTCTCTCCTGAAATAAGTGAGTTTCTCACCAACGCAAGACAAAAAAAAAAGAAAAAAAAAGAAAAGTGAAAAATGAAAATGAAAGAAACAACAACTTTTCCTCCATGATGTAAAAGGAAAAGAGCCGCAAACAGAGGTTTAGGAAATTGTAAAAATAAATACAAACAAAAAAAAATTTACCGATGGTTTACACCAATTTCCTCATAAAAACTTAAAAAACAAAACAATAAAAGAAAAGAAAAAAAGAAAAAAAGAAAACACGTCTGGAGGAATCTTCATGCATCTCCCTTCAGCCAATGTTACACAACCTCTTTCTCTTCTTCATTTTATCACTTCTGTAAAAAAAAAAAAAACAACAACAACAATCGATCACGTCTTTTTTTCTTTCTTTCTTTTTTTTTCTTTCTTTTCTTTTTTTGATTCCCTTTTTATTATTTTTGTTGCTGTTAAATCTTTTTTTTTTTCCTCTTTCTCTCTCTTTTTTTTTATTATTGTATTTTTGTTCTTTAAGTCATTTTATTTCTCTTGTCACGTACTTCTATGGTTTAAAGCAGAAACAAAGAAACAAATCTCAAAACACACTTGTTTCATTTTCTTTATGGATATGTAAATTTCACTTGAAAACAACAAAACAAAACAAAACAAAAAATAATAATAATTATTATTATTACAGAAACAAAATAAAAACAATAAAAATAAGGAAAACTAACATCATGACAAATCGCTCACACAACTCCCTCATCCCCTCCCAAATATCTTCTTCCCTTCCCTTCCCTTCGCTTCGCTTTTCTTTTCTCTTTTTTTTTCTTTTTTCCTTTCCTTTTTTTTCCTCTCAACGGAAATGTACGTGCAATCTGTGCAACATTTAAATAAATTTAAGTATAAATAAATATATAAATATAAATATATATTTCATATTTCATACAAATCATCACCGCCCTAAAACAATAATAACAACGAATAATAAAAATAAAAAAATGATGATCCTTCGGCATACCCAAACACAAAACGAAAGTCCCCCATCGTTTTCTTTTCATTTGTTTTCATTTCTTTCCTGTGCTTTATTTGTTATTTATTTATTTTAGTCCCTTGTATATATATATATAATAAAAGTAAACACAGTTAAGTGGAAATAACGATATAATAAAACAAACAAATGAGTGAAACAAAAAAGGGAAAAAGGAATGAAAGGCGCGAATCGCGGACCGAATATAAAATAACGGTAAAACAAATGACCACAAATTGTCTCGTTTTATTTTCTTTCCCTTTCAAAAAAAATAAAAATAAATAATAAAATCTGTGCTTTTACAAAGGAAAAGAAAAAACAGAAAGGGTTGATGAAGAAGAGTAAACGGAGAGGAAAAAAAACCCAACGAAAAGATGTAAAAATAATAATATAAAATATAAAAAATATATATATTTATTTATTTATGGGGAGAAAAATTTTTTTAAAGAAAAAGAAAAAGAAAAAAAAGAGGCAAAAATCAGGGGGGAAAAAATATATACCAAAAGGCGACTGATTTTTTTTTTTCCCCCGCTCCTCCTCCTTTTTTTTATCTTTTCTTTTTTTTAAATCTTATTTTACTTTTCACAACACAACACAAAAACACAACCGATGCTACCGGAAGTCAAAACCAACTCATGCGGGAACAAACAAGCACAAATAAAAAAGGGGCATATTCATATATTTTTAAAACAAAAAAACAAAAATTCCTTCTTTGATTTTATAAGGAAGAATTTGTATTTTGTGTTGCTATTGTGTATACGTTTTGACGATGATGCGTAAATGTATAAAATAATACATATACATATATATATATATATATATTTATTTATTTATTTATTTATTTATTTATTTATATATTTGTATCACTTGGTTTTGTTGTTGTTTTGCACTGCACCGTACAGTTGAGAGGAAGTGGAGGAGAAAAAACAAAGGGAAATGGGGAAGACAAACACCCAAACAAGCATAACTTTTCTCCAAAAAATTCGTTTTTGGAATTAAAAAAAATGTGTTTGCAGGAGTAAGATTAAAAATGGGAGAAATGTGTAACGAAGGTAGGGGGGAAATACATCTCTTTCTTCTATCTCTTCTCTTCTTTCCTTTTCCTTTTTTTATTATTTTTGAAAAGTTCACGCATCCATCCATCCATCCATCTGTTATTGTTATTGCTATTATTGTTATTATTATTATTATCATATTTGCACTAGAATCTCTTTTTTTTTTTCACCTTTGTTTGTGGTTTCATTTTATCCCATGCACGCATAGCCACGCGTTTTACTTCATTTAACTTTAGTTTTTTTATTTATTTTCCTTTTCCTTTTTATTTGCATTATTATTATTATTATGACATTCCCCCCCCCACACACACACAAATATCCCTTCCTTGGTAGTTTCATGTGCAAATGCGCCCATGGGAAAATAATAACAATAATAATAATAATAACAATAATAATAATAACAATAATAGCAATAACAATAACAGCTTCGCCAATAACTGACGCGCGAACACACAAAAATAAATAAAAACACGTAAAATGATGGAAGAAAAAGAAAAAAAGAAGAAAACGTAACAAACAAACAAAAACGGGAAAATGAAAACAAAAACAAACAGATATTTTAATATGATAAAATATATGAGCCTTTGCTACTCACATCTCTGTGTCTTTTCTTTTATTTCTTTTTTTTTTGTTCACTCTCAACTCTCGATATTCTTTCTCCTTTATTTTGTTTGTTCAGTTGTTCATTTTCTCATTTTGTGCAGGAGTTGTTGTCACTATCGATTGTTGTCTCGTTTGTGTTTTTGTTTTTTTGTTTTTATATTTTTTATATATTTTTTAAAAGTTTTGTGAACGGTAACCTCCACATCTCCCCTTCACTTCTCTCTCTCTCTCTTTCTCTCACTCACACATCCTTTCTTTATTTCTTTTTATTTATATTTTTCCCTTTGAAGATAATAATAATAATAACAATAATAATAATAATCACAACATGGCGCGTGTTGTCGTCTTTCAATCAGTCGGTGGTAATGATGGAAATTGCGGGGAATAAACAAACTTGTAAAAAAAAAAAAATTAAAAAAAAATGAAAGTGAAGAATGTTAAAATAATATTTTTTTTTTTTAAAAAAAAGAATCAACAAACGACAAAAGAACAACAACAACATCAACGACACCAGTGTATTATTATTATTTTATTTATTTATTTTTTTTAAAAGAAAAAGGAATGGCGTATGCAAAAAGCAATAGGAAAAGTAATTGAAGAAAAAAAAAACAAGAGAAAAATAAAAAGAAGAGAAAAAAAGAAGGACAAAGAGAAGAAAGAGAAGAAAGGAAAGGAAAGGTGAGACGAAAGGGGAATTTATTTATTTATTTATTTTAAAAAGAAAAAGAAAAAAAAGGGGCTAAATCGCGGTGGAAGCGGTGGCGTTGTGAAACAACACAGACACGCGGAAAAAGTTTTTAAAAAATTCCACGCATGAATATAAAATGAAGGAAATAAATAAAAGTTTTAAAACAAAAACAAAAACAAAAACAGTGACAACAACAACAATAACAACAACAACAACAAATACCGACAGCAGAAGCAGTTGGAAAAATGCATGCGGTACGCGGTTGAACAAATTGAGCGAAAGTAAAACAAATAGAGGAATAAGAAAGGAAATAAAAACCACTCTCACACAAATAGACACACACGCACACACATACACATACACAAATAAACAAATAAACATGAGCTACATCTCCTTTCTCCACTAAAATGACAACAACAACAATAATAATCATAATAATAATAATCATAATCATAAAATAAACCTAAAAGAAAATGAAAAGGAAAAAAAAAGACGGTTGGAAAATGACCCCCTACGCCTCTTTGAGAGTTAACAGTCTTCTTTACTTTAAGAAGAAAAATTATATTAAAAGTAAATAAATCACAAAAAAAGATAGAAAAAAGGAAGAAAGGGAGAAGCTACGGATTACTCTGAACAAAATAACACGCACGAGTCCTTTTTTTTTTTTTGTTTTTGTTTTACTTTTTTTTTTTAAACAAAAAGTTCATTTTCCCCCTCTCTTTTAATCGTTTTCTGTTTTTTTTTTTTTTGCTTTTCCTTAACTTTTGCTCCTTCTCTGCGCGTTGAGGTTAAACAAACAAACAAACAAAAAAGACAAAAACAGCACGTTAAGGAACAATGGGAGAGAGAGAATGGAGGGGGAAAAAAAAAAATTGGAAAGGGGGAAAACAAACAAAAGGAAAAGAAATGTAGGAGAACTTTGGGGAGGTCTGGGGATATTACAAATACAAAACAGTGAATATAAACAAAAAACAAAATGAAGGAGAGGATATTAAGTAATGTCATGCATTTATTTGGTTGTGTCATTTTCATCTTTCCTTTAACATTTTCTTTCTTTCTTTCTTTCTTTTTTCTTCCTTCGCTCTTTACATCAACCACCATCACCATCACTCACTCGATCTTTCATATTGTTTCTTTATTTTATTTTTCCTCGTGTTTTGCACCTCCTTTTCTTTTTTTTGTTTGTTTTTAGAAAAGAAAAAAAAAGAATTATTTGGTTTCCCGAACACTCATCCCCTTCGTCATGGCGACAAGACCCTCCCCCACTTTGAAGAAAGCGTTGAAGGGGCTTGGCGAGCACACAAAAATAATACACACAAACGTAAGAAAAAAAAAAAAGGAAAAGGCAGCAGCAGGAACACATGCCACTCAACAACACTCACATGAGCATATAACATTCATTTTACGCATATAATACGTGCATACAAACACACCAAAATAATGAAATGGATAAATGTCAAGGGATATGAAATTTGAAAATTGAACGAAATGCTCATAAATATAAATATTCCCACATTTTTCCACCTTTTTTTTTTCTCCATTGGTTTCCAGCCTATGTAAACAACACTGGCGGAACATCCCCTCTTGTGAGAGGTCGGAGAGGTTGTGATGTGTTGAAGGGTGAGACACTGTGTTCCCGTGAAATAGTAATAATAATAATAATAACATCAATGGTGACAATTAATAATATTATTATCATTATTATCAAAAATAAATAAATAGTTTTATTTATTTATTTACACGCATATTTGTGCATATGTGCACATATATATATTTGTGTGTGTATGTATATATGTGTGCGTGGGTGGGTGGGTGGGTGAAAGGTGCAGCTATAGAGTGGAAGGAATATAGCGGAAACGGGAAGTAAATCAGACGAAAACAAATTGAAGTAAACGAAGGTGAGAAAAGAAGCGTGCCAAAACCATCTCCTCCTCCTCCTCTTCTTCTTTCTTTTATTCATCTCCTTTACCTCCTTTTTGTTACAAAACAAAGAAATTAAACCTTTCAAGCTTTTCTTTTATATATATATATATATACGTGTGTGTGTGTAGAAATAATATATTTGGTCTGGCAATTCCTCACTCATTTTCCTTTGCTTTTCTCATTATTGTTCTTTTTTTCTTATTTTTCTTCTCATTTTCCCTCATGACCGCCTTTTCACTTCCCCCTCGTGCTGTCGCCCACCACCCCCATGAGGCGGGGGAGAGTAATAATAATAATAATAATATCAATGATATCCGCACAAGTGCCGGTGAATTGTGCGCAAGTAATCGAAAGTAACCAAAACACATAATAAAACAGTCAAACAAAGGAAAAGTAAAACAGAAAAAAAACAAAAAGGAAAACACAAAGCATATCTGAAGCACTAAATTTAAAAAAAAAACAGATAAAGATATAAAAAAAACACAAAAGAAACTAATATGTTTCTCACAAAAACAAAAACAAAACGAAGAAGAGGAAATTAAAAAAAAAAACGGAAAAACTGGAAGCAGGAAATGGAAGGGGAATATATATATATATATATATGTATTTATATATTATTTATTGATGGTTTCCTTTTCGAAATCACATGTGTTCAGTTCCATTCCCCTCCACCCTTCCAGCGGCTGTTGTCTCCCCATTCTCACAATCCTACTCATAAGCTCTTCAGGACACAAACAACCAAATACGTGTATCGTCAAACAAAGAAAAGAAGCCGTAACGGAGAAGGAACTGACATGCACGACTTCGCCTCCCTCTCCGACAAATAAAATAAAAAAAAGAAACGAAAAAAAAAAAGAGAGGAAACTCATAGGTCTCAAGAGAAATGGAGAGGAAAAAAAAAAAGGCTTGCATACCCAAATACTCGTGTCTCCATTTCCTTACGAAGTCTGTCCCTCTTCATTTACTGAAACAATGACAGGTCGCCCATTAACATACACACGCTTACAGGGAACCCGCATCACAGAAGTGCCTCCTGCCGCTGCCGCCACCACCGGAGCTGCAGGTACAGGCGTTGATACAACTGCAGGAGCTGCCCGACTTGGCGTGACGCCGAATCCCGCGGTATTACCTCCAGCAGCACGTCGGAACCCTCCCTGCTTTACACCAGTGCGGGTTGTTGATGATGATGATGATGCGCCATTGTTATTGTTGATGGTGACAGTTGGGTATGCGGCAGCGGTGGTTCCTCGGGACGCTGGCTGGTGGTAAAGCGGCCGGTTTGTAGCTTGCGGTACGGTGCTGAAGCTGCTATCGGCACTGTTGCTGAAGTGCGAATTACCCTCATCGCTGTGGGACATGATGAAACTCATTTCTGCTGTAAAGGGTGAGCGGGGGACACACGGCAAACCGTCATTTGAGGTTCTGCAGTAGGGATCGTGTGTATGGCGTGTTGACGCAACGGGCTCTTCCACCACAGTGGAAATGGGTCTCAAGTGACCACGGAAAACGTTAGAAGCGGAGGACTTCATCGTGGCGGGACGCGGGGCGCCGTTAATAATATTGTCTGAATTACTAATGGCGTTTGTGCAGTCCATTAGAGGGGAGCCGAACGAGGCGACAGCAGTGGAACCGACGGCTGGGTACGCTTGCATGTTGAAGGAAGACATGACGTATATAATATGGATTTATGTACCTTTGTAACCCTCAAGAGCTTATGTTATGTAGCCTTTTTTTTTCTTCTTTTCACTTCGTTCGTCTCTTCCGTACCTTCACAAGTCGTAACACTTGCAAAACTGCGGTTTCGTTCCTCGTTAAATGTTAGAAAACTAGCACTTATCTTTCTCTTTTCCTTTGATTCGTTCAGCTTTTTATGACTGCTGCAAAGTTTTTTCCTTTGTTCTTGCCGTCTCTTTTCTTTCCTTTTCGACAAAAATGCTTTTGTAATACCTTTGGAAAGATTACTAGAATTTTCACTTGGCAGCACAGTGATTGGAGCAAATCGAAAGAAAAAAAGGGGGAGTAGTTTATTCAACACAGTTACGAATTTGCAACAAATCGCTAAATCAGGGGAAGAGAAAAGGGAACAGCGACATGCAAAAACAAACAAAAATAAACTGACAAAGCCCTGCACAACACACAAACACACCGGTATACACCAATAGAGCGACAGGGGGGGATGATACAGCGCCAGCTTAGAGAATCTCACCTTTGAATATATCAAAAAGAGCTAGCAAGAGAAAAACACTGTTAGTGGAGGAAAGGAGAGAATCTCTATCGTCTGGCAACGCCACCAACCAACCAACCAACAACCATAAAGAGGGAGCATCACATGCAACAACACCTGCTACAGGAGGCCAAACAGATGTACTAGATAAATGCGAAACTATGTGCAAACAGGTGCGCACCTTCACTTGCACGCTAACATTCGTCTTCGGTATTCACTTAGCCAGTGCCAGCAGCGGCCGCACGACGTTTCCGCAACCTCTTCATGATTCTGAGAATAATGCGAATTATGAGCGGGTTCTCATCATCTGCACCGGATTCTTCAACATCAAAGAGCCGCTTAGTCGAACGGACCACGCCCCCTGCCACAATGGCAGAGAATATGAGACCCAGCGTTACGACGTTGAAAACCATAGCGGGATCCGGTACGGGTAAAGTCGACCCCGCCACATTGCTGCACCGCAACCAAAAGTAACAGACACAAGGACCTTTTCTGTTGTTGTCGCGCCGCATACTCTCCATTAGTGACTCCAGTGATCCCTGGTGGTCGATGCGCTTGTTAGAGATTGAGGCGCAACGTGACATCCCACAGTTTTGGGCTCCAGACGCCTTGTCCCCTTCTCCTACCTTTCCACCCGCTGAACTCACGTGCCGTCCAACACGAATGACGGGTTGTGGAAGAATGCGGTTGCTGTTGGCATCAGGGGGCATATCTTTGTTTGCGGACCATCCGAACCGGAAAGGAAATTCACAGAGCAAAAATCCATTACTTTGCACCCCTGCTTCAAGTGGCCGCATGGCAGTTTCTGTCACCGTAGTGTGAACGAGGACAACCAATACGTTGGCGCTTTCATCGACAAAAGCATTTTCTACCCTTGACTCCAACCCCGCACCCGCCCGCATCTCGTGGAGAGACGGACGCATCAAATGCAAAGGGAAGAAAAGAAGGGCCTCTAACGTGTCCCCCGGTTGCAACATAAGCGACTGTTCGTGACGGCTTTTGGTGTTTGAGTTACCTGATGTGGGCACTTCAGGCGTTGGATTCACCACCAACCTGTACGTGCCACGGTCATACCCGACGGCAGAAATGAAGTGCTGAGCAGTAGGTGTCACCTCCACATTGCCTAGTGCTTGATTGTCGTTACCACTTCGGGCCCCTTGGAGTTTTTTCAGGGTTTGCAGAGCCGAACTGAGCTTAGCGTTCAACTGAGAACCCGTAATGAAGTCAACACTGGGAGCATACTCGGGAAAAGACTCTTTCCAGTGGGAAGAAAGTGCATCGAACTTTTTATTCTGTTCAACGAAAGCCATACGCATCACAAGCTTAATCTCGGTTTCCTCATTTGTGTGGTTACCCCTGGCCTCACCCCCTTCAGTGGCGGGTGATTGCTTCACCTCGAAACGGAAGTGGTGAAATACGGAGGAAAAGAAGTCTTCCATAGAAACGAGTCCCGCCCGGAATATACCCCGAGGGATGCGTTCTTCCACGTCTTTGCCTGAGCGACCACCATTCAGCAGGGCTGTTACATGCTGCGTGCAAAGTGTATCCTGCTGGGCATGGTGATACGAACACCAGCGAACGTCCCCAAACTTACCAGAGTATCCCGAAGAGGCGAAAACGGAATTACCCGCGGGAACCGAATGGAGCGCCCCAATCGGTCGAACAAAACGTGGTGTGTCGTCCCACCAGGTAAGCGGGGATGAAAGTAGTGACGAGACAAACTGTGCCAACCATTGATGGTGGTGACGCAAATCCTCCTCACCTGCACTCGTCGCGTTACCATCATTATTCCCGTTTGAGCTTGTGCTGACCCACCCACACGCAGATAGAGTGGACTGGGAACAAACAGAGTGATGTGAGAGGTCGTGAATCAGCTCTGCTGTGCTCTTGTCAACAGGGTGCTTTCGGTTATGTAAAGTAGACGTCCACTCAGGCCGCCACGAGCCACCACAACCAGACCATTCAATCAAATCGAAGCGCCGTCGCCGTAAGACGTGTACCCAAAACGGGTCCAGCTCTTCATTGAAACTTAAGTGTTCTTCCCTATCCTCAGCAGAACCCTTCGGAAGCCATAATGAAGTGGTCATGGTTAGGGAAACAAGTGTGGATTCCAGGCCATCGTCGTCAAGACCTGTTGTCAGCGGTTGCACATGCACCGTGTATCGCCTTTCTGTCCTCGGAACAGTGGGCTTCAGCGCTTGTGTGCGTGTTGTTACACACAAAAGGAACAACAGGGCTGCCACTACCACCATGGCCCGGTGGCACGGCACTCGCTTCATTCTCTCAATTACCACCGCCTGGTCCTTTTACCTAATGGTTTCGATTGTACCTTCTTTTATTACTTACACCGTGCTTATATTATCCCCTTTCGGTTATGCTCACGTGTTGAAATCTTCAGTAGTTGGGACGATAACAGTAAAGGGAAGGGAAACGGGGATTTGAAAAAGAAAAATAGATGTCTTTTGTGTTCTCAACACAAAATTTGAAGCAAGAACGAAACCTCACGTCGCTGGCAGAAAGGTGAGGATACAGAAAACCATCTCTCCGCTTGATTGGAATTCCCGGGTAGTGACGGTTGGGATCCCCAACAAAAGCAGCACACGACTCTCTCATTCGCACTATCTCAACACCGTGCCTGCACCATGGAGCATTATGTCCAAATACTCCACCGTGGCACTAACGCGTCCCGCCACTCATATAAAAACAAATGCAGCTGTGATACGCAGCGGTGAGGAAAATGTCACATGGAGCCAACAATTTCACTGCCCTCCTCCATTCCCAATTCCACCGTCTTTTCCCCACATTAGCATATACCTCATACCATACATAACCCCTGAAGACCCCCCCTCCCCCCTCCAAAAAAATAATAATAACAATAACAATAATAATCCAGCAACCCTCCGCCTCAGAAAAGAGAAGCATACAAGGGAACGATCAAGCACTCGCATAATCATCCAGAAAAATAATAACTAGCGCCGTACGCTCCCACCTGTGTCAATCACTTCGATCCTTTAGCCCTGCTCGGGGGACTTGCATAACCACTACTACTGCCATTACCTTAGCACTAGTAACGAAAAGATATAGAAAGGCAAGAGAAAGAGGAGGGAGTACCAATAGGAGGGGCAAATCAAAGTTGATTGCGTTAAATTACTTAGCCGCAAAAAGCACGGCCACTTTCACCTTCCAACAAGAAAATTTACTATTTCCTTAGAGTGCGACAGGGAGCATACCTCGTACACCCACCTTTTCTTTTTTTTTTCTTCCTCCTTCCTTCCTTCTCCCACACACATTCCGGGTCTTCGGATGAACCTTATCCGCAACGTTCGTCCACCAGGTCCCACTTAGTTTAACCGCATCCAATGTTGCTCGTGCTCCCGTGTCACTCAGCTGCGCTGTTTCGCACCTTCGGGAAGAGCACGTACAATATGCATAACCGTGTTCTTAAAGCGTGCAACACCTTTTGTCCTGCTGAGGCACCGCTCAGCCTGCTCGGGTGTTTCGAATGTGATGAAGGCAAAGCCCCTGTAGTTGGATGTTTTACCATCAGTCGGCAAGAAGAGCTTATCGATGCGGTACTCATCCGTGTTGAAGATGTTATATAGCTCCTCTCGCGAAATATCATCCGAAATGTTCGTGATGCGCAAGCGGCGGTCGGTATCCTCCTTGTGCTGAACGGAAGTTTTGTCTCCTCTCGCTGCCGCCCACGTGCGTTCCTTCCCCTGGTCATCAGGTGCGGCGGCCTCCTTAGCAGCCCGCTCCTGCTCCTCTTTAACCTTCGCGTACCGCGCGAGATGGACATCCTTAACCTCCACAGTATAGCGCTCGACTTCATTCATGAGACGCATAACCTCCTCCCGTGCCATGCGCTCGAATGGATCGACTTCACCTAACTCCAGCACAATTGGGGGATCCCGGGACACGAGATCCTTTTGGTCTGCAGGATTTGTAGCCCTCCCAAAACGCTTCCACTTGGCGCGGACATCCACTGGAGTGGCCTCACGATCCACACGATATTGGAGCACTCTCTTTACAATTTCGTACTGCTTATTCTCAGCATCGGTGATGGTCTCAGTGACTACCTTAGCATTCTTCCACGCCGCCTCCTTATCTGCTAGTGCTTTTGCCTCTTGTGGCGTCAACTGGTTTCCCCCAAAGTCCTCACCGAGGGCAATGGGCTCCATATCATCGGCCCATGTTGCCATCTTCAAACTGTTTTTTTTTTGGTGGTTGAGCCCCTTACTTTATTTACCTGGATTTTACTGGGATTCAAACGAAACAACACGCACAAGTCTCACTCTCCTGCAACTGCAAACACAAACGAAAGGTGGTTATTAGATACAAAAAAAAAGTGTGGGTGATATAAACAATGGGTAGTGAGGAAACGTCTCCTCGCATAGCAACAACGCGAATAGGTATCGCGGGTGCTGAAGTTCGTTGATAATTCGGTCTACTGAACAGGTTGCCCTAAGGATATTGCGATTGGGAATTTTTACTTCACAAGAAAGTAATTGGTAATGCCACACGCCATGCTGTGGGAATAGCAGGTTTGACAAAGGTATATGGCAGACAGAAGACGAGTTGCGTGTCAAAACCGGCCACACAGTGCTGTGGTGTTTTATATGTTGCCACGCCAACTCAATATCAACACCGTTTTCGTCCCAAAACACACAAGGAAGAGAAAGGAAAACATACCTCCACCACGTAAGACTGCCATCAACCTCCCACACACACAAAAAAAAACTCCAACCATTCCGTTCTCCACTTCCAAAGTTCACAACAAATAGAATTGCTTTCAGGTCTTCACGGGTACCCAAGTTCTAACGGTGTTGTCGGCGCTGTAAGTTGCAATAATAGGTTTGCTATCGGCATGATGCGTTGCAGCTCCAACTACACGATCACGGTGACCTTCCAGTCTCTCAACCAGAACAGCATTACCTCTCTCTGTAACATCGTAAATGCATGCAGTATTATCCGCACCGCAGGTTACCATAAGATCACATTCTGTGAGGCGCCTCGACGGGGCTTCACCTTCTCTTTCTCCATCATCGAAGAAGGCGGGTACATTTTGTTCCTCCCTCACACCCTTCCAGAAAGCCGCCTTGGATGTGTAACCGCGGGTGGGCACGCCGCCGACTACATTGCGCAGCATTAGTTCGTGTGGCAGTGACGGGTTGATACCAGGCTCGTAGTACAGGCGCACCATATTGTCCGCTGAAACCACCACTAACCGCTTCGAATCATCTCGGTTATGGTAAAAACTAATATGTGTGATCGGACTTTGGGATGGCTCATTCTCCACTGATGCTAGGCGGGGAATGTGCGCTACAGAGGTTTGGTCAACTACGGCCTGCGAACCACCGTTAGGGCCTTCACCTTCCATAGATGAAGACAGCATGGATCCGACCTTACGCAAATCCCATATGGCAATCTGACCATTGTTATGACCCGTCACAAGTTGCGTCTTGGAACCGTTAAATGCCAAGGCATTAACTCGCACGTCGTGCCGCCAGGAGATAGTTTTTTTCGTCCGTATGTCAACTATTGACGTGTAACGCTTTGAGTCGGTACAAACAAGGGTATAGGCCTTGTCCAAAGGTACTGCTGAGAGAACAAAACCTTTCGACTTGAGTTGATAGATTGGTGACGGGCTACCGCTCATGTGTCGCGGGTCCCACACCTTCACAGTGCTATCAAATGAGGCGGAGAGAAGATTGCCACTACCCTCAAACCATGCAACATCTGCGACGTTCTGCTCGTGTCCGTGAATGGCATGTACCTTCTCCCCAGTCCAAAAGTCGTGCAGGATCAGGCGGCAGTCCAGTCCACCCGTGGCCAGAAGTGGCATATCTCCTGGAGCAAAGGCTACGCATTGAACAGGTTTTGTGTGCTCGCGCATCTCGCGGCGCAGCTGAAATCGGCGGTTGGGAACGCTCGGCACCGGGTTATTCTCATAATTAACATCGGCAGAGGTTAAAGTCTCCGCAGGCATGTCGATAACATCGCGGCTCGGAATAGCAGCACGCAGTTCGCGAATACTCACAGGAGTTTCCAAAGTAATGCCTTTTGATGCCAACTTACTTAAGGCAATATCAAGTATAGCGCTCAATCGGTACAGCTGTTTCTTAAGAAGCTGATTTTCGTGTCGCACCTCCGCCAAGCACTTTTTTAGGAGTATATTTTCATGCCTAACAGTCGCCACAACTTGCGCAGGGGATGAAGCAGACGAGTTGTCCGCCATTCTTCGTCTTTCTGACGTAAAAGCAAAGGGAATAACAGAATGCTCTCCACCCACAAGTGGATGCTGGAGACAGAAGTACAGCACGGCAAAGCCAACGCGAACGAGATACCAAAGGAAAAAAAAAGACACAGATAATGTAACGTTACTAATCGACACGAAGGGACAGTGAAGGGAGAAAAGGGGTGAAAATAAGAGTGGACGGACAGTCAAAAGGGGTTGTGAAGGCAGAGGGAATGAAGGGGAAGGAAGCGCCAACAGCGACCGAGGACAAGCTACCAAACCCAGAGGGAAAAGGAAAGTTGGATACGCTGACAAACGAAAGACACGAACACATACGTACAAATATATACATATATATATTGTGTGTGTGTGTGTGGCAAAATGTCAACTAACGCTTAATAAACCTACGATTTGTAGCACAAATCATCCGACGGAAACCCTACACAGACCATGTATCCACCACATACCTTCCTTGTTTCCTCAGTTGCTTCATGTACTCCTGACTCTTCGCTTCATCTCCTTCACAACAGCACTGTGTGACGACATCTTCGAATGTGGTGGCAACATCTTTGGGCATTTGTTTCGAATTACCACACACGTAGATGATCGCTCCTGCATCCAGCAACTTCGCGACCCGTCTGGCGTGACGACCAATTTGATGTTGAACGTAGAACTTTTTCTCTCCATCCCTAGAAAATGCGGGAAGAACTTGCAGCTGCTTCAGGTGGTCGCGCTTTAAGTCGGCCCACTCCTGCTGATACAGATAGTCCTTCGTCTCGTTCCGGCATCCGAAGAAAAGAAGGATGGGGACCTCACCCCAAATGTCAGAGTGCCCAGCACATTCGCGAATTAAGGACCGTATAGGCGCCACACCAGTCCCAGTTCCAACACACAGCAGCGGGGCCGGTGTGGAGGGCGTAATCATCGTGCCATCCCAAAGGAAGCAAGTGAAGACATCGCTGGGCTTCGCTGAGGTAAGACGGGAGCTGCATAATCCCCTGCGAGTTCGTTTGTAAGGTGTTTGCCACTCCACAAGTGCGACAGTGAGGTGGAAAGTGTCGCAGTCAACATACGGTGAGGAGGAAATGGAAAAAAGGCGGGCACGCATGGGCGGCATGAAACTAAGCAACAATGGTAGCGGCGGTCGCACAGCTCGGAAGTCATCCAGAACTTCCGCAACATTCCTTTTTTCCCGCTGGCAGTACCACATAAAATCATCCAAGTTATCCGATGACGAGAGTTCCCACAGTCTTTCCTTGAGTTCAGCATCCTCAGCGTAGTGGGCCATCATTCTGAAAAATGAACGACTCACCACCGCTTCCAGGTCCACGTAATGCTTCAAAAAGAACCGAAGCGTCATTGGTCGATTAAAAAACGGTTGCTCCTGTTGTTGGATAATACCCTGTGAGTTGTTGGGTTTTATACAAACCACCTTGTCCCCGTCCTCATTAACTTGGGTCAGTACCCTATCGATGATAGCATCCTCATTAGTACAGTACACTCCCAGTGCGTCTCCAACTTCAAAAGCAAGAGGAGTGTCGTATGGTAGCAAGCTTCCCTCAGCGGGCGTAGTTTCACGCGAGAAAGCAATATGATGCACCGCCTGTAAATGATCTTCCGCTGTAAGCCGTTTGTTCTGAACTAACCTGCAGTTAAACACTGGTTCCCGTCTACGAACTGCCACATCCACGCCCCCTTGTGGCGCGGACTCATCATTACAAGGAACCACCTCGTATTTGCATAGAAGAGGTGCGTCGGAAGGATTTTCCTCTTTGAGATGACTGTCATCTTCACTTACCAAACCTAGCGCGCGCCACAGTTCCAGCACCCATGGCAGGAAAACTTCATCATAGCCCTTCCTGTCACTCTCATCCCCAAGACCGCGATTTAAAAGCGGAGTGCCTCCGAGTTGCCGAAGCCTGTTGTGAAGCATTTTCGCCATGTAATTGAACTTTGGATAAATTGAGTCCCCGGTTCCAAATACAGCGAAGCGCAATCCGTCCATGGATGGAGCTGTGGAATGCAGTAGCTGTGCCCACGAAATTCTAATAGAATCCGGAGCTTCGCCCTGATTGGCATTTGAACATATAATAACCAGCGGTGTGGCATCACGCCACTTATCGAGCGGGAATTCGTCGGCAGGAAGACAAACACAGCGTTTGAACCCACGTTTTATGGCCAGAGAAGCAAACGTGAAGGCCAACTGCTCTGCAGAACCCGTTTGAGTGCCGTAGAGAATGGTTATAGTTCCAATCCCTTCATTTTCCTCCATGACCTACGGTTATTTCTTTGCCACCTCAAACTGCTGTCTGTCGGGAGCGGAACAGACGACGAAAAAAATAATAGTATGAACAGTGAACATCAAAGGGAAATTGCCAAAAAAAGACATCAGCAAAAGAAGTGACGATACTCACAATGTTGACATAATCTAACGACTAAAATGCTCCCCTTCCCCCAACCATCCAGCAAAACACACACACACACACACACACACATACACAATATATATATATATATATATATTAAAAAAAATAAAATAGCGACCGACAAAAGTAAAAATAAACGATGTCATTTTTATCGGCAGGCCATTGAGTTATTATAACTTTCTCCGGAAACTTTCCCTCGGAGCATTTAAGCCTCCTCCCCTGAGGCCGTAGCATTTGCGCAGTAAACGTAAAACACCTCTTCAGATTCACACGCACTGGAGGGATCCCGAGACCTGATCTCTCCGACTTCCCTCCCGACAGCTTTACTCCCAGCGCCATTTCGCATGCTTTCCACATGAGGCAGTGAAATCACAGGCTTACCGCATTGATGGGGTATGCACGAATCCCCCTTTCCGCCTTTCGCTGTATCATGTTGCTCTCCACCGTGTTGGCCAGTGATGCAAACCGATTGGTTAAGAGACGAGTTCCGCCTTTCTTGCCTCATCGCTGCTGCAGAACTGCCGCCGTTATCCGGCTCCCTCACCAACGAACTGCTGCCAGCATTATCAGCAAGGTGAGGCGAATCGGCTGACACCTTCTGCCCCCGAGCCCTCTCGTGGTGTTGCTGCGGCTTTTCCCCACTTTCATCATTATTATCACTATTATTTGCCTCCTCCTCTGGAGAGTCGCCTCCCATGCTGTCACACGCATTCTTTAATGCAACCGTGGAGGTAGCAGTATTACTCCGATTTTGTTCTTGCGGAATCTTGGGGCTGAGGGTTGCATCACCCTCCCTGAGAGTCTGTCTTCCTGTCTCAACCGTCTCTTGCGTAATCAGCCGTTGTCGAGCCTCTTGGGCCATCTTCAGCGCCTCCTTTCGTGCCTTCACGTGGTCCATATACCGACGGTAGGCTTGCAGCTTCAAAAGAGAGGAACCACCTGTTATACCAGCCTCTATGCAGGCGAGAAGAGCGTCACGCATTGGGACATCAACGGCAAATTTTTGGCTAACCAACTGGGGGTTACCCTGGAGGTACTCAAAGTGTTGTCGGAGGGACACTGGTGCCAAAACAACAGACGAGTCAACATTGCAAAGTTTACACGCATGAAGCGACCGCGGCGAGTTCAGTTGTGGAGGGCCAGTGTCGTTGCCTGCGGAATGCGGTGATGAATGGGTGGCGCTACAACAGTTACGCTCCCATTCATCCTGGCAGCTCTCTAAATTTTCAAGGCTAATGAAGCCATCCATCACCACCATATCGGGTGGCCCTTCAAAGAACAGAGGAAACGGGAGAGGAATCAAGTGGAAGAAACAACAGCAACGCCACGTAAAGTGGAAGGTGGGTCGAAATATTAATCATTCAGTGGCAACGCGGGAGGTGCCATTTAAGTTAACGGAGTAGTGTAAAACAGAAGGAAAAGGATATAAAAAAAATAGAAAGGAGCACACTGGAGGCCTCCTCCCGTACCAACTCAAAAAGAGGCGATAAACAAACTTCAAACCGTCACGCACATCGGAATATGCAACTGCCGCGTCCACTCCCTCTCCGGCCCTATACCCAAACTTTACTACGGCGGTAACACCCAATTTTTGGACTCAGCGCCGTTTCACAGTGAACTGTTGGAAAGCATTGAAAGTATCATTCCATAGGCTTCACGTGTTATCTGTACAAAGGTGCTATCCTGCACCACGCGGCAGCTAAACGTTGGAACAAATCTCTCGTCTGTCAGCGCTCTTGTGGCGATAACAGACCAGCAAGACTGCTCGAATCTTATTTCCTCCCCACCAGCAAATATCTCCACTTTACCCGATAGCACCAGCGTGAACACATCGGAGGGGACACCAGCGCGGTACAACCAAATATTTGCTTTATCATCCTTACTAAGGCCACGTGCGTCGTGTGGTGCACGGGTCTTGTAAAAAGCTGCATACATTTCAACGGCCCGAAGCAAATGGGCGCACTCACCCTGTGAGCAGTCGTGGAATTCAGGCAATGACCTAGACAAAAACAAAGCGACTGCCTTCAACTGGTTCTTGCCCATGTGCACTCGTCGTGAGCATCTTGACGACAAACCAACTTGTCTTCTTTGAGTATATGACGAATTACCCACCAACCTCTTGGGGACAGTATCATATTCATCAAATATTTTGCTGTGAATAAGTTCCTCAATAACATCTTCCAAGGTCACAAGTCCTTTTATCTCGTAGTAGGGATCCCCACACGGTCGTTGTTGTACCTCCTGCACGACGGCAATATGAGACCTTCCAGTTTGGAAACATTCCAACATACAGCTAAGCTTTGTTTCGGAATGAACGATATGGCAGCTTCTGTTGTAAAACTTTACTAACACAAGCACAGGTGTCTCTTCGTCGGGGTTGACCATCAAGAGGTCTCTTGTGAATAGCGCGCCAACGATGTTATTCCTATTCCCCTGGTATACAGGAATGCGGCTGTGGCCCCTTTCACAGATAAGCTGAATGGTTTCTTCATTCAGAGGTTGACTGGCCTCCAGCATGAACGTCTCCCATATGGGTGTAAGGACATCCATCACAGTTTTCTCATGTAGTTCCATAGCGCCCACCATGAGATCCGCCTCCCGCTCGCCAAGGCCGGATTCGGCACCACGCGCAGCGTGCATAAACATCAGTTTCTTTAACTCGTTTCGCTCATATATCTGCCCAGGGTCCATACCAATAAAACGGTCCAGAACCATACTGAGGGGCTTACAGACTGGGTAGAACAGTAACACGAAGAATTTTACAAGGTACACACTTTTTGCTCCCACACGCAGTGCATGCGCTGACATTATGGCCTGCGGCAGTACCTCGCCGCCAATGGTGGTGAGCGCCGTCGCAACTACCGTGGCTCCCCATCCTGACAAATGAGAATCTGTTATTTGCGCAATGAGTGTGTTGACCATCACGTTTCCTAACAGTAGTGTACAGAGAAGCTGGTTTCCGAGGCGACGGATTGGTAAGATTTTCGCGGCGTGGCCTTTGTCCGGCTCTGGGCCGCTGTCCGCAATTATCTCCAACGAGAGAGTGTCAAGTCCCATGATCGCCAGTGTCAATCCAGCAAATATGGCGGCAAAGCAGAGTAGTATACTGTCGGCGACGATGAGAAACCACCAACTTGCCTCTACTTCGCTCGCTACTCCAGCGGCTGCAGCCGTTGCCGTTGGTACCGACGGAAGGGTATGATTATTCACTGAATCATTGAGCGCCACTGCACCAATGACAGCCGTTGCGGTCAGCTTAGCGTATGTCCACCAGGTTCCGTGGTGCCCACCCATCTTTTGGTGGTATCACTTCTTCCCCTCCTATAAATACCACGGCCTTTCCTTGTTGTTTTGCTTCCGGGTATCACCTTGCACTGCTGCAGTGCCCCTTTCCAACCTTTAAGGTAAAGCAAGCAAGTCTGTGAGCGTCACAGCGGAAGAAAAACATTGGTGTTGCGACCAAAGAACAGGTAATAGACGTGATTAAAGGAAGGTAAACAGTAACAAAGAACAGAAGCCCGCTGGGGGGGGAATTTCTTTTTTCCCCCATTCTTTTCATAATCTCCTGCTTCCCAAAGCACGGGTATCGGTCCTATGACTTTCAGGGTCCACTGCTTAACTGGTGCCTACCCACATTGATTTTTTTACCCAAACCAAAAATGTAACAACACATTACCATGAGGAAATCCCACCCGAGGTTTCTAATGATGTGCGGTAAAGGAATACCATATTTCACTTCACGAAAAAAGCGTATATATATATATGTGCGTGCGCATTTATATACCTACGGTTTCCCCAAATGTTCGCGCGTGCACATCCACATGCGAAGGAGAAAGAAAGAATGTGGAAAAATCCAACATAGTAAGCGATAAACATGGTCTGACATTCGCTAGCGTTAAGGCGCATATGGTCAGAGTCCGTTTTGTGGCAAAACGAAAAAGAAAAAAGAACGACAAAAAGACATCAGCAATAGAGTATAATGTGATGAAGTTGTAAAATCAAATGTGAAGAAAAACCATCTCTTAAAAACGACACTCTTTTGAGAGGTAGGGATGGGGCTATCAAGTGGACCACACACCTTCTCCTACTAGAGAGTTGCTTTTTTTTTTACGGAAAAAGAAATTTGCAGCTCCATCCCTCGTAGAACTACTGCAGCATCTCCATTCCAATTACCGCTTACTCACTTATGAGCCGATCGCTGCTACAAGCCGGCAGCCGCCGTTTATTGGTTTTTGAGGATGAAGTGGCGCACAACACCTCCTGCGTGAGCCGCTCAATCAATGCTCCTTCGCTCGCGATCCCCTCCGTGTGTTCGTCACTTTTATCAATGTGCCAGTTAGTCGGATCCCTTTGCTCTGGTAGCAGCGACCGCGTAGAGGCACCATGAATAGTCTTCACTGATTGCTCCGCCTTGGTGGTGATGGTACCGCGGACATTCGTTCTGGAAAAAGAAGGTGGTAATGTCCACCTCACATTTCTGCTTGTCATGTGATGCCCCTTCAAGTTTGGCAGGGGGAGCACGAAGACCGTCGATCTCTCGCTTTGTTCGTTTCCCCTGCTGCAATTCATATGGTTCGAGCTACGGTGCGACGGTGGAATGTTACTTCCCTTGTCTGTTGCTCCGGCACCGCTGCAATCAAATAGAAAATTGTAAGCCTCCTCCATATTATCTTGTTCCCCTTCGCTATGTTTTGTCACCTCGCTGTCACCAGATTCCACATTCTGTTTACAACACTTGCTAAGTTCACCCTGGACATCATGCTCCACATCCATATCCTCTTCATCCCTCTCAACGGTAGATGTTGGCTGATCAAGTAGCAGCTCTCTGATATACTCCCCATCATCCTCTTCGCTTCGATTTTTCCCGACTGTACGTGCAATTTCAGTGCTCGAGGCAGCGCGCGAAAGGAAATCATCAAACTTATCAGCGAAACACACCTCTGGGCCATATACCACCAAAAACTCCTGTAGCAGAGCTTCACACGAGTGTTTGGTACACGTCCCATGGGGTTCCATACCATAACGCTTTAGCCGTAGTTGCAGGTTGCGCATCACCAGTGCATTACTTCCTTCAACTGCGTCACGCAGTAATTGTTGGAGTAGCGCCCTGTCGAATTCATGGCCGTCAGCCAGGTGCAGCGCGATAAGGCGGGAGGCGCAGACCGCGGCCAGTAGTGCAGGTCGGACATATGGCAATGCAACACCACCATGACATGTGATAAGACGGTTAGAAAGCAGTGAGCATTGTCCGGGCCTCTCTGTTTCAGTTGTGGGAATACCAACAAACAATGCCAACTGATGAAAAGTACAAACACACTGAAAATCTGTCTTCAAGTGCGCGTAGAGAAGGGAAAGCCCGTCTAGAACATTTCCATACACCCCTTGGTTGGCCGTACAGACAGTTGGGGCTGCATGAATTAGCTTCACGATGTTTGGGGATGCAAGGAGTGTGACGATCTCTGCGGGGAAACCGCAACAAGGTGCACCCGCTGTGGATAGACGACAAAGCAGTGAAATGGTGCTGTCAAAAACGATTACAGCACCCTGCGCAGTGGCAATTTCCAGAGAGAATCTATCTTTATCCGGTTGCTGTACACAGTAAAGTCCTGTGACTGTTGCGCTACAGATGGCCTGCAGCACCACCTCGTCACCGCAGCGCGGCGCATACGGCAGATCAACGCGCAAATAATACCGATCCAGGCATCCCGCGCCTTCATTTGTGTCTACGCCGTGAGCGGAAATAGATAGGGGATGACCCACTGATGTGCACATATACAATACATTCGCTGCACCACGGCTGGTGTGCAGAAACGTTGAATGCAGCATAACGCACCCTTCACTATCGCGATCTATCACAAACTGCACGTCGGGGTGGTCAACCAACGCAAGTGCATCAGGGAAACGGATCGCGAACTCATGTGTGATTGCAGAGTGTCGCAGCCCTCCTGGTGTGATGAAGTTTAATTTGTACACCGCCCGCACCTCACCCACGGAAGCTTTGAACGTTGGTAACAGAAGGGCCAAAATGTTCACGGCGCGGCGAAGCACCTCAGGTTGAGACTGCAGGGAATAAAATGAGTTGGCTGTTCTTGTTGACGAAGACGATGCGATGACTTCATTTGAGAGACGAACAACACTATGGTCTTCCGACCACTCGAGAACAGGGGGCACCGATCCGCCAACCAGCTCCTTCCGCTCCAGCGTGTGGAGCGTGGCAACAGATAACTGCCCGAGGCGTGTTTGTTCCTTCAACAGCGCATACGATACGAAGTAAGTGGGAACAACACCACTTAATTCGGAAATCACGCCATCTCCGCATTGCTCACGCGTACGCTCTTGCTCGTTACGCCACCCATCAGATACCCAAGGCTGCCAACGCACAAGCGGCCCCTCATCTCCATCTTCACCAAGTGTTGTCGAGCTTAAGGAAAGGAACAGTGGCACAAGAGGCATAAGAGCGCTCTTAAACGCCTCAAACGACATGTCTGATGGCACCGTTTCCATCGATATCGCCCTTCGCCACACAGTTCTCACGGGAAGTGGTTGAGCGGGAATGACACGAAGCAAATGTCGGGGTGTTAGGTGAGGAAACACGGTAGGGTGGATCGCTGATATGTACTGGTTAAGCGCTTCATCCAATTCAGCGGCTGACGCCCCAGATGGCGATAACATTTTTCTCACTTTGCGCAACGCCCCAGCCGGCAGGTGTTGCCATAGCTTCATATGGTTCCTCATCCGAACAAAAAGGTTGGGGCACAGCAGAACTTGAAGTGGCGTTGACGCGCACAAAATAATAATAATAATAATGTATATATACATGAATACAGTAGTAGAAGGGATTGTGAGCCACACTCCATCTGCATCCCACCGTAAATATCTGCCATTGCGTCTTTTTTTTTTTTTTTGGTTGTACGAACAGGAAAAAGATCACGCGCGTCAAAGGCACCATCAACCCCCCCTCTTGTCTACACCAATGTGACTGCTATCACAACCTCCGCAACAGCTCATCCATCTTCGCCACGATTCGTTCCTTCAGCGCCGATCCTGCCTCTAGGTAGATGAATGTATTACCGAACCGCCACGAAAGCCAGCAATACATTTCTGCATGACGGTATAAGTCTTCCATCCGCGACAATATACGATGTGCTCGTACACTGTCCTTATGAGTTTTTAAGTGCGCACATTGCCCCACGAGTTGTTCAAACTCTTCATCAATACGGAGGCGAACGGGCCCCCCGGTAGCATGATCACGCGCAAAACAACGCAGCAGGTCGAATGTGTCCTTGTTGCGTGTATTCACCGGTACGTAGCAGAAAAGGATCCTATCGGTAAGAGACAGACCTGTCACGGCATCCAACTCCCTTGCAACCTGCAGCAGCGACCGCGACAGGTCACACGGAAAAAACAAATCGGAGGTCTTACACTGACTGGAGAAGTCCTTTACATGACCGTAGAATACATCTTGCGGCACCACACCTGAGGTCTTCAATCTCTTCTTGTCGGAATTCATTGTGACATACAGCTCCAATATGTCGGCTGTGGGCAGTAATCCAGCCCTCTGCAGAGGGGAAAGTCGAGCGTTAATAGCGCTTTCAAGTGTCGGAAAGTCATCCGCGTGAAGTGTGGTACAGCGGCCGAAAGTGTTGGCCCTGAGTACTCCAAACCGGCCGGCGCGACCGGCTACCTGCACCGTGGTTGCCTGCGGTAAGCTTGTCATCTGTTTTCCGTCGAATTTTTTCATTGATACGAAAATAATGCGCTCAATGCTCATGTTCAAGCCATAGGCAATAGCATCCGTGGACACTAAAACATGTTTTTTCGAGTCCTTGCCCTCTACCGCTTCCCGGACCCCACGGTTGAATGCGTCAGCCTGGGCCTCACGCACGGCAAAGGGCATAGACCCATATATATAGTGAGCCGCAACGCCAGGCAGCTTTTCCAGCTGTGATTTCATAGCAAAAATCATCTTGCGCGAGAAGCACACAAGGCAATCACCGTTTTCGACTTGCCGCAGATCTCCCCCTAACGCGGCTGATGTCCTGAGGGGAGCCAGCCGCTGATGTGGCACTAAACGAAGTCCCTTGAGCTCACGCGTTTTATACAACAAACTGCGGATAAGAGGTATTGCCCGTTCTTCTCCGCAGAGGTGAATCTCACGTGCCGGCAACCCCAATATGGCACGCGTCCATGCCCAACCCCTGTCCCCATCACCAATCATCTGCACCTCGTCAATTACCCCAACGTCAATTTGATAGTCAATAGGAGTCATTTCCACCGTGCATGAGACGTGCTCCGCTCCACCACCAAATTGCCGCTCGTCCCCGATAAGCAAGTCGCAAGGCACGCTCGCGTTAATACGCTTCCACACTTGCGCTGCCAGTGCTTTGATTGGCGCACAATAAACACCGCTCTTCGCCTTTACCAATTCCTCCAACGCCGCGTGAGTCTTCCCACTATTTGTTGGCCCATGATGAAAGATGAAACGCCGGCGCATGAAGCGTGCCTTCGGGTACCAGTCCCACGGTTCACCCATCGTCACCCTCAGTGGCGCCTTCCGCGCGATGTACCAAACCCCAAACTCCCTGAGAACAATGTTAATCCGTTCAAGATCACCGGGGGCCTGAACAAGTTCACCCAACCATGGTGGTGTGGCACCTGAACAGCCCTCCTCTGAGAATTCACCGAGATGCCGCAAAGCGTTCTCCACTGACATATCATGAATGAGCTGCCGCAATTGCTCCCGGGCGCTGCTGCTGCGGTAGATATAGTCACATACTGTTTGGATCAGTTTCCCCTCGCCATGGTTTGTGCAGTACGATTTAAAACACAGAAAGAGAACAGGTGCAGTAACTGACAAACGGCGCATACTGGTTGTGACGATAGCCTGCTAAAAAAAATTCCTCTCCTCACACGAACAGCCACCCTCTTACCATTTCAAGGATTCCCCCACCAAGACACGTGAGGAGGCGACTCGCACGAGGAAAACGTCGAAAAAATGATCTAGGAAAAAAGTGAGAAATTGCGTGTCACAGAGTCCCCATATGATATACCGCTGGTGCCAATGCAGCCCACAAAAGCGAAGGGAAGGGAGGACCAAAGGAGATGCAGTGCAGCATATCTGTGGAATACGAAGCAGTGCCACACTCCTAACAAAATGGATGGGGGACTAAATAGTATAAATAATTACTTAAGACACACCAAGATCGCTGCGTTTACAGGAGAGATAGAGAAAGAGGTAAGGAAAAAAAAGTGATGTAAACGCCCTCTCCACTGCTTTAATAAATCACGATTTCCTTTATTCAGTTATTGTTTTTTTTCTTTTACCGAGGACTGCCGTTCTCTCTTGTCGCCTTTCACCACCTGTCTCTGACTGTAGGTGGTCAGATACACGAAGGAAGTGCCAACTTTTTTTCACCCGCAGCACCCTTTTCCCTCCGCCATCTGCACACGTACAGAAAAAGAAAATCCTCCCCGTGGTGAAAAGAAGAAACAACAACGAAAACAATATTGGGTTATTGCTGCCACAAAGCTCTATATTTATCTTTTTTCTTTTTATGTGCTGCCATTCTACTCACGCCACTCTCTTTCCCTGGAGAAAAGGAAACATCATTGCTCTTCTTCATTCTGACACTGCGCACCGTAAGACATCTCCGCCCCTCGGTCTGCCTCACCGAAGAGAAAGTCTTTTTCATGTTCCTGCAGAAGTTCCACGCTACGGCGCAAATCAATAAATAAGGAGTAAACCTTCTTGATGTCATGAATCGACACGGTTGAAGATCGGCGCTTCTGTGCGACGAGGCTTGCCGTCGTGATGAGCTGAAGAACATAACGCAGGGACGTGCTTTTGCCCAACATGGTGAGGAGCGCAACCGCCTCATCATCCATCTCCACGTCCTCTTCTTCACATCTGATATGAATGATCTTGCTTAGTTCGGCCTCACTGTAAGGCTTAGTCGTTATAATGACCATCCGATCCAGGAGGTCGATGGGAATGCCATGAGGGGCTTTGTATTGTGTCCCACGAATACGGGCGATACCACGGTTGGAGGCCATGACGACCACAGGCGCAAGTGGGCTCTCAAGAGCCCTGTTGAGCCATGAAAAGCATTCGATATCCAACATGTGAACTTCATCAATAAAAAGAACACCGGGAATAATCTCGCCCTTCCCTTCCTCACGCCACTCCGCTACTCGCTGGTCAATCTGCTCACGTACCTCGTGCTTTATCTCGCCCGTGTCACCAGCAAAGAGAGCAAGAAATCCCTGTTGCCTGGAGTTAATCACGTCAATCTCGTGCAGTGTAACAGTGTGGACAACTTCTTTTCGTTTTGATAACTCACCCTCAGGGGTTTGCACAAAACGAGTGTTCGCAGACATAGCATCGTAGTCCTTGCTGCGAATAAAACTACGACCAAGCTTATTAACACGACCTGTTGCCTTATCAATAGTGATGACATCACCCACCTGTACCTTTTCCCTTTGGAGGCTCTCAATCATTTTCAATCCAAGATCAAAGGTAGACTCCATGTCGGATGTCTTTAACACAAGTTGCCCTGTGCGGCCCTTTGCCTCCGCTGGGTTGACAGACGGTCGATCAATAGAAATCTCCACGACCTCGCCCTCTATCATCTCCGTCTCTTCCTTAATACGCACACCAATGCTACGGCGAAATGCCTGCGTCAACGCCTCCGTCTTCGACATCTCCAGTGAGAATATTTCACTTCCAGCGATCATCGTAAAAGGCGTCTCAGCACCCAGTGCTTGCGCCATTCCCATCGCAATAGCCGTTTTACCCGTACCAGGGCCGCCAGCAAGGAGGACACAGCGACCAGCAATTTTTCCTTCACGGATCATCTGAACTACGACGCCTGCAGCGCGGCGCGCCTCGACCTGTCCGACCATTCCCTGACTGCTCATACGTGCTTCAAGGGCATCGTCAAGTCCGAGACCGCGGATATGAGAATGGGCACCAATGCGCTCCACCCGCGTGAGGTCACGTACCTCTTCTGCACGTATATTTGTCTCAGCCATCTTGATCTGTTAATGTTGAGGGCACGTCCGGAAACGTGTAGGGGGAAACAAATATGAAAATCCTAAAACGTCTGAGCAGTAGAGCATAGAAACACAAGAAAAAGTAAGAAATAAGAGAGTTTATGCACACATGTACACGGGGATTTTTCTTGTCCTCAATACCCATCGCAAATGGATGGAAGTCCATAAAATTTTGTGGTGCTTGCGCAGTTACGGAAACCGGTTATAAAGATCATTATTTAGGGTAAACTGAGGCACAAAAAGTAAAGAAAGAGGGGACCATAGGCACCGGAACAACAGACACGCGGAGATGCGAAACAAAAGTAGATTAAGCAGGTATTTGCCAGCGTAAACGCGATGAAGCCCCCATAACAGAATTTTACACAACACAATTCGGCTTCTCGCATTTCTCGTCACCCCTATTCCCTTTGTGTAATCCGCCTGTTTCTCTCCACCCCCCCCCTACACCGCTTAATTTGGTGACAAAGTGCCCTTCTACTTCTGTCATCGAGGTCACGTGTGCCGATAACTTGTTCGGCGCCCTTTTCTGAGCCTGCACCCACGTTCTCCTTCGACCGGGAGTTAAAAAGCCCAACAAGACCTCCTTTAAGTTTCACAATAAATAGTGTGGCACCGCGCACACAACAACGCCGTGCACCGTTTCATCGAGGACCGTTATGCCTTTGAGTATCCCCGTCTCCAACACCGCCTCCGTTCTGACAGTATCTCCCCCTCCCCTCTACAGGTTCGACGGGGGCACTACCTTTTCCGCAAGCTCTACAAACTTCCTCTTTGCCTCATCTTTGCTCAACTTTTCGTACTTTTTGCGTGCATTCCATTTGGCCGATGCCACAACATTCACGCG
Organism: Trypanosoma brucei gambiense DAL972; assembly: GCF_000210295.1. NCBI lineage: Eukaryota > Euglenozoa > Kinetoplastea > Trypanosomatida > Trypanosomatidae > Trypanosoma > Trypanosoma brucei. Next base: position 424,614 of record NC_026737.1, read on the forward strand.
CGACGGTTTGGGAGTCTTGACTGACCCACCCGTCGCCTGATGCCAGAGGCCGTAGAGATCTAACTTAGTCTGAATGGACATCCTTGGTCGCGTAGCCTTTACCCCTAACGTCTTCGAGAGTCGTTGGAACTTTTCATCAAGCGTTTCCTCCACCATGTTGTCGGCGAAATAATGCACGCTTCATCCAAAGAAGATATTAAGTGTAAATTAAGAGGGAATAAAAGAGATGTACAAGCTCTTGTAAGAACGGTTGGACACCTGTGAGGAACAGGGGAGGGAGCAGTAACAAGAGCACACGCGTGCGACAAAAAAAAATAACACGACATCCCTGTTCGTAAGTCTTCGCGCACCAACAACAGCAACGGACGTAACAAACTTTCCTTAGAGTGGTAGTCGCAGTCAATTTGCTCGTAAGGTGCGCGACGGCACCCAGTAATGCTGAGGGAAAGGGAGTCGGCTTGGCAACAAGAAGTACTCTGAAGAGCAGTCTTTTGCATAAAGGCGGAGGACAAATGGGGGGAGGGGGAAGGCGAGAAAACCTCAAATTGTCCGCACGGCAAACCTCCCAGCCGTCGTAACATATTTGACACCTTTGTAGGGCTTTGTCAAATCATTCAACACCTGAACACTGTCGACGCGGATGCTACTCAGTAGATAGTTTGGGATGCTGAACTCAACTAACGCAGAGCCTCCTGTACACGGCGCTAGTCCCTCCTTTTCCCTCTCCGTACCAAACGTAAACTCGCCACTAAGTGAGCACGTGCCACGATGAAGTGACCCTACATTCCACACCAGCATGTTACGTGCCTTCTTAAAGTTCGTGTTCCCGTGTGAGATGCTGTGCACCTGCACCGCCTCTGTCTGGGGCGGAAGGGGAAGGTGGATGATAAGTTTCTGAATCTCGTATTCCCTGCTCCTTGCTGCGAGACCAGAACCACGGAACCCCACCATACAGTTAAATCGACCAACACTGGCATTAAAAGTAATTTGCGGTGTAACATAGAAGGGAACCTGCACACTATTGGGCATTTTACAGCGGTACTGCAACAGCGTAAACTTCCCATCAACAGGTATAAAACTGATCATGCGGTCGACCTCGTAACGGCTACGTCGAACACACCGATGCATGGCAATGTCTTCGATGCAATCGATGCCGGTTAACCGCATGATGACTTCGGGCAGCCCACTCAGGCGACAGTTCACCTCCACGGCACCACGGACAGCGCTCTGCACCACATTTCCTTCACAATCGACTATGCAATCCAAATTTTCCACTATATCGAAGAAAATCTCATTTGATGAGTGCTTTGTCGCAGGGTCCCGCCACGGTACGGCACGGGAACCCATATGGCGCCGCTTTATCGCTACTGGTGCTTCCAGAGCACTACGAAACACATTTTCTAACGACGGTGGAAGCACCAACTCCTCTAGCACGTGCATTTCAGTTGTCAGTGGGTATCCATTGTCAATGAGCTCCACAAGCAATTGATACACCAAAGAAAAATTCTCACGCAACGTGCTCTCAGAGATGACTTTGAGGTACTTTTGCACCACTTTTGCGGCCAGCGCTAGGACTTCCATCACGAATAGGGGGAAACACTCACTTGTTGCAACCGCCAGGAGGACGACATCGTTACGATGGATTTGAATAAAGGCAAACCGGCTGTACGTAATAACAGCGGGTGCCTCTTCAATCGAACGCAATGGAGTCATATAGGTGCACCAGAAGTCTTCCAGGCTGGAGCGGGGTACCTTCTCACGGAATTCCTTCTCAATAATAACCTCGCCATGCTTATTAAGGAAGAAAAGGCCGGTTATCATGTTCCTCTGATCTCAGTTTGTCTTCTACAGAACACCCCGCCAACACAACAATCACCTACATGCGGAAGTTAAAAGCAGCAGTGGAAGTCAATTTAAAAAAAAAAAAGAAGACGAGGGAGAAGTAAGAGGAGAGAAATCATTATTGATGTATACAAAAAATTAAATGCCAAGTGAAGGGTTCTACACGCGACCGCGAAGGCACCAGCATCAGCAACATCACCCGAACACCCGTGCAGACAAGCAACGGAAAGAAAGGAACCATACCCAAAATGCGTATCATTATTTTTATACCTTCTTCGTCTACGCTTCAAGAGGAAAAAAAACCCTTCCCCCAAAAGCTAGCTGGTGGGGGATGGTAATATAGTGAAGCACCTCCAAGCAGACACTGCGGTCTCCCTGCTCCAAGCAGCAAAGTTGTGGATAATCCTCAACAAACACACTGCACTAGAGAGGTGGTTCAGTGCTCAGAATCATGAAACAGAAACACAGCAAAAAAAGAAAAAAAGGAGGGAAAGGCTTCTTGTTTTTTCCTTGCACAGAAGAGATAATGCCGGACACAGCAACGCAGCAGGCAACCAAACAAGAAAAAAAAACAGAAACCAGATCCGACCAACACAGAAACAAATATATGTATAAATATTTACGCATAATTCATTGAATGCATAAAACTCCGATTTTCTTCCTCTACATTCACCTCTTTCCCTTTTTCTTAGCGTTCGCCCCCCTCACACCTCAAGACACCTAACCCCAGTGGGAGCACATCAAGCATATGAAAATATTGAAGTATTCAGTATCAGGCATGGTCATAACAGCCAAAGCGAGAAAAACAAACAATCGTAGTGGCATGAAAGCCCTTATTATCCCTAGCTCACAAACAAAACAGAAAAAAAAAACATTCCCTCAACCACAACACAAGGGGGACAAAAACTGTGGGGTTAAAAGATAGAACAAACAGTGACTTCTCAAAGTGGCACCGTAAACCGAACATGCTCCACTTCAGTTGCCTTCACCCAAATCGCTGCCGTCCCGCTGACTCCCATGCGCACCACCGCCGGTGCCACCACGACCTCGGCCGCGACCTCGCCCACGGCTGCCAGCAGCACCGCGACCACCACCGCGGCTGCCGCCACCTCGCCCAGCACCGCGACCACCAGCACGGCTGCCACCACCACCGCCACGCCCACGACTGATTTGGGAACGTTCCTCTTCCTCCTTCACCTCAGACTCGGGAAGCGGGGCCTGGTAACCAATGTGGTTCACATCCAGCGGCTTCAACGACAGCGTAATAAGAATCGTTGAAACTTTCCGCTCCACCTCCTTCTTCTCTGTCTTATCATCATTACCCTCGTACGTGTCGTGGATAACTTCAGACGAGATTTCGGTCGTCTGATGAAGGCCAGCCACACGGCGCTTCAGCACTTCCGCGACGCCGACCGCGCTGCGGATAGCAGCACCCATAGCACTGATCTTCACGGAGTCATACTTCGGTTTCCCCTCCTCACCACGTAGGAGCGCTAACGCATACGTGATGTAACCACGGCTTCCAGGCCTCGCAGTCACACGGATCTCATTCTCAGCACCCTGGCCCTTTTCCTTAGCACCCTCGTTTTTGGTTCGTTGGCGATCGTCGTGCGACGGATATGAAGGCATCGTCAGCTTGTGCTTGAAAATACAGGTTTACCTTGGTGTGTTATTAATGCGATTAATGTGTATTGAATATATATTGCTTTTATTTATATACCCAAATATATGTATTCTTGTGGAAAGGCGAGTCAACAAGAGGCCGAGTTACTCCTGCAAAGCATATTTATATAAAAAAAAATGGAAGGGATTGCGGTAAACAATGAAACGTAGCACAAGAAAGAGAGGCAACATATTTTTCATAGAAGCTCGGTACCACTTAAATTTTGACGTACGTGGAGGATAGAACAAAACACACGTCTGTAAGCCGCACGTGGTGGACAGGAAGACACCAGAGTACGGGCCAGAAACACTTAAAACAGTAGCTGCCTAACACGCACGGGCACACAACCAAAGCAAAAAAAAATCTGCCACACCACACATCACTGAAACATTCACCATAGAAACGGTCCCGGTCCCTTTATCGTGGCTTCCACCAAGGTGGTACTGGTGCTCTTCCTACAGGGTTGTACACTTGATCCCAACAAAACTCATTGTTCGCTAATCACGTAATTGACGCTTAAATGTCCGTGACGGAGCCCACCGCTCCGCTTGGACGAGTTGACAGTTGACACACGCCCCATCAGGGCGGAGGAGCGCTGGAACGATTCGTCCCTCGAGCACCCAAAGAACGATAACGGCTCGTGGTTGAGGCACCTCTTCTTTTTCAGCCAAACTAATACCTGCATTTTATTGTTGGAGCCTCTTTCTGAATTTTTCGGCGGCGGTCCACTCGTACCAACTAATCGAAGTCACGTTTTTAGTCCATCCTTCCCTGTCCTGGTCGTGTGGTTCAGCAGTCAAATGCTGCCCTCGCCCCTCACAAATGAGGTATTCGAGCGACGATACACGAATCGTGCACCTTGAGGAACTCCGGCGTTTTCACTTATTTTACTTTATAATGTTTTACACCCACTTAAGTAAATAAATCTGCGAAAATAAAAATAAAGTATGAGCGAAATAAATGACAAAGGAACCATAGGAAAGAAGGGACACGGCAAAACCATCAACTCTACCACCAACACTGCCAAGCGTTGCACGACAACTACCACAGAGCTCGTCTCTTAACTTCAATCGCTTCTATCCTGCGCTTCCTTTCTTGCCTGTGTTTTGTTGGTGGAAAACCAAACCTGACGGCGAGCATAGACTCCGCTTCATCCTCGTAAGCAGTTTTGTCGGCCTTTCTTCCTTCCGTTTTTACTTTCTCCTTTTGACCTTCTTACATTCACAACCCGTTAGGTCTGTAGATAAGCGTGTACTCGCGGCGTATGAGCGGTTCTCCACGGCCACCAACACAGTAAAGGGGTATGAGGGCCTCTCACTCTGATCCTTAGCTATCACCTTTTGTTCCTTTTGCACTTTTCCCTTCCTCACTGCTATATCTTGATGCTATGTTGTCCCACTTTGCCCCTTTACTTTTAATATATCCTTCTTTTCACTTCTTCTCCCTCCTCCTCACCTCCCTCCCTCATATAAGCTTCATGCTTTAACGAACATCAAAGACCACATATATCTCCCTTTGCTGCACTTCAAACAAATCGATTCTGATGCCTTACTCCTCATTGCCACCACCCCGTCGGTCGTTGCCACCACGGCCACGACCACCACGGCTGCCACCTCGCCCAGCACCGCGACCGCCGCGGCCACCACGCCGACGCTCCACGGGGTCCCGTTCCTCTTCCTCCTTCACCTCAGACTCGGGAAGCGGGGCCTGGTAACCAATGTGGTTCACATCCAGCGGCTTCAACGACAGCGTAATAAGAATCGTTGAAACTTTCCGCTCCACCTCCATCTTGTCCTTCTTCTCACCAATCCCTTCATACTCGTCGTGGATAACTTCAGACGAGATTTCGGTCGTCTGATGAAGGCCAGCCACACGGCGCTTCAGCACTTCCGCGACGCCGACCGCGCTGCGGATAGCAGCACCCATAGCACTGATCTTCACGGAGTCATACTTCGGTTTCCCCTCCTCACCACGTAGGAGCGCTAACGCATACGTGATGTAACCACGGCTTCCAGGCCTCGCAGTCACACGGATCTCATTCTCAGCACCCTGGCCCTTTTCCTTAGCACCCTCGTTCTTGCGAACACGGCGGTACTCGTCACGTGGCGGATATGAAGGCATCGTCAGCTTGTGCTTGAAAATACAAGTTTATGTTGGTAAGTCCTCGGCAGAAAAAATCCTAAGTCCCAAAACGTGAGACGCACGAACACCGGTGACAACAAACAGATAAACAGCAATGTTGACGTGACAATAAGAGGCATAAAAGCAGCGGAACGAAGAATAAAGAGCGGTCGCTTCGACGGAAGGGAACCCTTGCAGGTGCAAATTGGCAATGATAGCGGCACTCGAAAAATATGCCGTATTAACAACACATGGACGAAGAAGAAAAAGTAAGCATATTTACTTATAATAACCAGCTACAGCTAAATAAAGCGGAAAAGCTGATTGCGAAAGAACTTGGTAACATTGGACCCGTCCTCAAAAAAAAGGTAAAAAGGTATCACTTGTGTTACATACACATACAAGAGGTACTTGTGCTGATTCCCATTACATCTCACGCACCTCTCGCTGCCGGTCAACGCGAAAGCACAATGCTTCGTTCCCTTTCTTCCTTCCCATTTGTGTCCCTTTTCTTTTCTTCGTTTTCCACCTTGGTCTCCCATTCTCGTCTCATTATTCCCTTTTGACGTGCTGTTGCACCACGTAAACAACAAGTGCAACGCCGAAACGCTCTATTGTGCTCACTCCCACCTTCCTCCTCGTTACAGGGGAAGTAAGTGGGTTGTCGCTGTGGTCTCACGAATACACTGACCGATGGAAGGGTGTGAATACCGGCAAGAAAAATAAAAATAAGAGGTACAACACCGATTAGCCAACGGAAAAGGCGAAGTAAGGGAAAAAGAGGGGGAAAGCAGCACAATCGTACGAGGTAATGACTCCTGCGGAGTGTGCCTGGGACCTGCCTATCCACGCATAACATCGCCTCTCCTAACCATATGAGAGTCTTGCACACACGTCAGACGCACACAAGAGAGCATTCTGTACCGACACTCCAAGTCGTCACCAATAAACACAACAGTAACTGAATACGTGGCCTGTTGGCACCCCATCTCCCTCTACACCACAGTATCGTCGGCCGAAAATAATAAGTTCTCGAGGGCCCTCTCTCAAAATGATACATGTTAACTCTCCTCACATTTATCAATCTCTTTTTTCTTTTACTATTCAAGCAAATCATTCATTCTCTAGACAACCTTATTCTGGACAGCATTGGAAGTGTCAGAGCGCAGCAACATTCCACCCCTCCCCCCGTTTTTGGCACCGCCCGTCACTCAAAACACCATTGGGCGCGAGAGTTACGGAGCAGAAGGCAACCTCGCCGATTGTTCATTCATAAGAGAGAGCTGACGCTCAAACGCCCGTTTGTTCAACGTTCGCAACGATGTCATCAATTCCTCTAGGGCTTGCTGATGGGTCTCCATCCACTCCTTCTGCTCAACAAAAGACTGCAAGCGCGAGTCCAGCAACGCCAGCGTCATCTTTACAGAAGCTCTCGATTTCTCTGAACAGGCCGCCGCATTATCTAACTCTGTAATTAGCGGAGGAACCTCGTCGTCCCGTGTACCCCAGAACACACGCTGCAATGTCAAAGAGACGGTACGGAACGTCTGCCTGACGCGCTGGCTCTCCGCCTCATTCTCATTGAGGATGTCCCGCTCGTTTATGGTCTCCTTCTCGGAGACTTTTATGAAAGATGCATGCTCTTCCCGCAGTATTGTGAGACGGTCTTGGAGCGTCCTAATGATATTCTCCAGTGCTGCTTCGTACTGTTTTACAATTGTCTCATTCGTCTTCTCCCCCCTCACGCCACTGGCACCGCGGCGTGCACGTGACTCTTCTTGCCGCTTCTGATGATCCTCAGCGAGTTTTGTGTCCCAGAACGACTGTAGCTGCTGCTTGAGTGCAAGTGTGTTATTCTCATAAATAACTGCATCAGATTGCCGAGCCTCTTCAGAGAGCTTTAGAGCCTCCGACAGCTTCTGGATTTCACTCCGCGCTTCCGTTTCCGATTCCTGAGTCTTCTCGAGCACTATTGCCATCTCTTCCATCCGCCCCATAAGCTTTGCAAATTCCTCCGCCCGATCAGGGTCGGCATTTGACATCGGTGAGCGACCGGCATGGGGCACATCGCCGTTAGTAGCTTCGTTCTTGGTGCGCAGTTTGGCGCGCAAGTTCTCGATAACAACGTCCTTCTCCAGGAGCTGTTCCTCAAACTCACGCTCCTTCGCCTCCATCTCCTTCTTATTTTCCTGAATAATCGCGGCCACGAGTTCGCTGTTACGGTGGGCAAGTTTTTCATTGCGCGCCCGCTCCCGCTTTATGGCCTCAATGGCCTTCTTCCGTTCCTCTTCAAGAGAGTTCTTCTGCTCCGTCATCTGCTGCAGTAATGCCTCAAGATCATTGTTGATACCAACCAACTCCCGCTCCCTCTCATCAACCTTCTCCTGCAAATCTTTAAGCGCCTTCTCATGATCGCGAATCAGTTTCTCTATCCGCTTATCATTCTCATCCTTCAATCTGGCGATCATCGCCTTGGTTTCTGCCTCCAGTTCTGCATTGCGCTTGAGTAACGCATCAACACCGTCAGGTGGTGCATCACGATTTGCATAGAGGCGCATCACCTCGCGAAACGGGTACAAATCAACACGCTGCTGAATTTCTTCCTCGTCAATATCCGCGTCGTGAGTGACGTGAAATGTGACGTACAAACTGCCAAGTCGAAGCTCCCGCAGTGCGACATTTTCCAACGGCACATCACATGCAGCAGCGGCATCCTTCACAAACACGTCACAGAGTGCCACCATGTGGTTGTCAAGCACACACTTCCATCCGTCGCCGTCGAAACGCCTCGTGTGCTGTGTTGTAATCATTTCCACGGACGACAATGAGGTCGACGAAGACATTCCTTCAACCAGATCACTCGTGTTAGACGGAACCGCGTCAGACGCCACATCCACGGGTTGCGCTTGCTTCACAAGCTGCAAGTAACCGCCCACCTGAGGGCTACCCACAATTTCGGAAGACCATGCCACCTCCACTCCAACAGAAGCCTCCATGACTCTCCGGTAAGCTGACGTTGATAAAATGAATGCCCTTAGCTCGCTCTCTGTACGTATATATATATATATATATATCCTCTCACCTCCCTTCAGAGCACCTTTGAAACAAATACGCCAATGACAACAAACAACTGCCAACGAAAGATTTGAATGCACCTACAAAATGAGGTTACTCTAATATGACCAATAGGGTTACTGGGTGCTCATCGAAAAAAAAAGCAGAGGAGTGTTAAACATACATATACACCTTTTTCAAATGACTATAAAGTGCAAAGATATCTGACAACTTCTCCCGACCAGCGTGGTATTATTATTATTATTATTTAAAAGCGCAAGAATTTGGGCGTACTACCACAATATGTCGCACTCAGCGTGCCCCGTGAACATATGTAATACGACAAAAGCACAAGCCATCACATGCCGCATCAACGGGGCAAAAAACCGAGTGCACAAACGCAATCAATCACCCGATCAGTCCACCGTTTTTCAGGTGCCCCCCAAAAAAAAAACCACCTCATCACCAGAAGCATCAGAGACAGGAGGAAAGGCAAATATTACGCCTTCCAATAGCACTAAAATGCTGCCACCGCAGAATAGAGGCAGTTTGACCATACTGTTCCACTGGAGATTCAGTGGTAAACCGCCACGAACTGATTTTGAAAGAAAAAACAAGCATTCGAACCCTTCCCCGACACCTACGTTAACAAATATAAGAGTAACGGAAAAACAGAAGAGTGCAACAGTGATAAGAAACACAATGCGCCACACCACCGTCAGATATTAGAAATGGCAAATTACACAGAAGTAAATGTTGATTCACTGAATAACAAAAAAGGCTTCATGCAGCAAAAACGTACATTGCAACGAAACATTGCACTTAAGTAAAAATAAAGGAACATCACCATACATCCAATAGAAAAAAATGTAAGTAGCAATAATACGTATTTAAACATGTCAAAATTGTCAGCAACAAAGATGCTTACACGAACAGAAAAAAAAGACTACGCCTCATTTCCACGCAGTTCTTCACGAAGAGCTTTAACCTCATCCTCTAGTCTCTTTATAACTAAGTCATTACACTTTCTCAGCTCCTCTTGAGACTCCACATAATACTTCATCGTTTCCTCCTGAACCCTTATAGACTCTCTCAGCTTTAGCACCCTCTTGGCCAGGACAGAACAAAGATGGCAATCATTAACATCGGACAGACTTGAAAGAAGAGAAGAACCTTCAAAAGCATCACCACTTCCACCACGATACGAAACGCACAAAGACCCACAATCATCATTTATTTTGGACACAACAGCATCATCTTCTTCACAACGAGAAGCGGCAAGAGCCGAAGAAAGAGGAAAGCCAACTTCCTCCTTCACCTTAAGTGGGGGCACACACGTACCCGCATCACCACCAGCACCCTCAGTGGCACCCCTTCGGTCGAGGTCAACTCCACCACCAAACAGGGAATTGCTGCCATCCACAGGGCAAAGAACATTACTAGAAATCGCACCTCCAACGTTACCAGATTTTAAAAACACCACATCATGATCATCGGAAACGACTCGACAACCCATAACTCTAAGAGCATCACCAACACAATGACCAACTGTTTTTTCACAAGGAAAAGTACTATCCTCAGAAACCTTAACGTTCATATTATCCACATTAGAATACGCAAAATCATTCACAACACTCCCACAAACATTGGTACGTTGCAGAGCTTCATACTTTTCATTCAAAGCCCTTAATGATTTAAGTTCATCCTCCATGGCAGAATTCGAACACCTCGCAGCTTCATACTGTTCATTCACAGCTCTCAGTGAATCAAGTTCATCCTCCATGGCAGCATTAGTACGTTGCAGAGTTTCATACTGTTCGTTCAAAGCTCGCAATGAATCGAGTTCTTCCTCCATGGCAGCATTGGTACGTTGCAGAGTTTCATACTGTTCATTCAAAGCTCGCAATGAATCAAGTTCATCCTCCATGGCAGCATTGGTACGTTGCAGAGCTTCATACTGTTTATTCACAGCTCGCAATGAATCAAGTTCAACTTCCATGGCAGCATTAGTACGTTGCAGAGTTTCATACTGTTCATTCAAAGCTCTCAATGAATCAAGTTCTTCCTCCATGGCAGCATTAGTACGTTGCAGAGTTTCATACTGTTCGTTCAAAGCTCGCAGTGAATCAAGTTCTTCCTCCATGGCAGCATTAGTACGTTGCAGAGTTTCATACTGTTCATTCACAGCTCGCAATGAATCAAGTTCATCTTCCATGGCAGCATTAGTACGTTGCAGAGTTTCATACTGTTCGTTCAAAGCTCGCAATGAATCAAGTTCATCTTCCATGGCAGCATTGGTACGTTGCAGAGTTTCATACTGTTCGTTCAAAGCTCGCAATGAATCAAGTTCATCTTCCATGGCAGCATTAGTACGTTGCAGAGTTTCATACTGTTCATTCACAGCTCGCAATGAATCAAGTTCATCTTCCATGGCAGCATTAGTACGTTGCAGAGTTTCATACTGTTCGTTCAAAGCTCGTAATGATTTAAGTTCATCCTCCATGGCAGTATTATTACGTTGTAGAGTTTCATACTGTTCATTCAAAGCCCGTAATGATTTAAGTTCATCCTCCATGGCAGAATTGGAACGCCTCGCAGCTTCATACTGTTCATTCAAGGACCGTAATGATTTAAGTTCATCCTCCATGGCAGTATTACTACGTTGTAGAGTTTCATACTGTTCATT
>NC_026737.1:436079-471375 GCF_000210295.1 Trypanosoma brucei gambiense DAL972
CAAAGCCCGTAATGATTTAAGTTCATCCTCCATGGCAGAATTGGAACGCCTCGCAGCTTCATACTGTTCATTCAAGGACCGTAATGATTTAAGTTCATCCTCCATGGCAGTATTACTACGTTGTAGAGTTTCATACTGTTCATTCAAGGACCGTAATGATTTAAGTTCATCTTTTATAGCAACATTGGTACGTTGCAGAGCTTCATATTGTTCATTCAAAGCTCGCAAAAAACCAAGTTCTTCCTCCATAGCAACATTGGTACGTTGCAGAGCTTCATACTGTTCATTCAAAGCCCGTAATGATTTAAGTTCATCCTCCATGTCAGAATTCGAACGTCTCGCAGCTTCATACTGTTCATTCAAAGCCCGTAATGATTTAAGTTCATCCTCCATGGCAGTATTACTACGTTGTAGAGTTTCATACTGTTCATTCAAGGACCGTAATGATTTAAGTTCACCCTCCATATAAACATTTGTGCAACGAGAAGCTTCATACTGTTCATTCGCAGCTCGCAATGAATCAAGTTCTTCCTCCATGGCAGCATTAGTACGTTGCAGAGTTTCATACTGTTCGTTCAAAGCTCGCAATGAATCAAGTTCTTCCTCCATGGCAGCATTAGTACGTTGCAGAGTTTCATACTGTTCATTCACAGCTCGCAATGAATCAAGTTCATCCTCCATGGCAGCATTGGTACGTTGCAGAGTTTCATACTGTTCGTTCAAAGCTCGCAATGAATCAAGTTCATCCTCCATGGCAGCATTGGTACGTTGCAGAGTTTCATACTGTTCATTCACAGCTCGCAATGAATCAAGTTCATCTTCCATGGCAGCATTAGTACGTTGCAGAGTTTCATACTGTTCATTCACAGCTCGCAATGAATCAAGTTCATCTTCCATGGCAGCATTAGTACGTTGCAGAGTTTCATACTGTTCATTCACAGCTCGCAATGAATCAAGTTCATCTTCCATGGCAGCATTAGTACGTTGCAGAGTTTCATACTGTTCATTCAAAGCTCGCAATGAATCAAGTTCATCTTCCATGGCAGCATTAGTACGTTGCAGAGTTTCATACTGTTCATTCAAAGCTCGCAATGAATCAAGTTCATCTTCCATGGCAGCATTAGTACGTTGCAGAGTTTCATACTGTTCATTCACAGCTCGCAATGAATCAAGTTCATCTTCCATGGCAGCATTAGTACGTTGCAGAGTTTCATACTGTTCATTCAAAGCTCGCAATGAATCAAGTTCATCCTCCATGGCAGCATTGGTACGTTGCAGAGTTTCATACTGTTCATTCAAAGCTCGCAATGAATCAAGTTCATCTTCCATGGCAGCATTAGTACGTTGCAGAGTTTCATACTGTTCATTCACAGCTCGCAATGAATCAAGTTCATCTTCCATGGCAGCATTAGTACGTTGCAGAGTTTCATACTGTTCATTCACAGCTCGCAATGAATCAAGTTCATCTTCCATGGCAGCATTAGTACGTTGCAGAGTTTCATACTGTTCATTCAAAGCTCGCAATGAATCAAGTTCATCTTCCATGGCAGCATTAGTACGTTGCAGAGCTTCATACTGTTCGTTCAAAGCTCGCAATGAATCGAGTTCTTCTTCCATGGCAGCATTGGTACGTTGCAGAGTTTCATACTGTTCGTTCAAAGCTCGCAATGAATCAAGTTCATCCTCCATGGCAGCATTAGTACGTTGCAGAGTTTCATACTGTTCATTCACAGCTCGCAATGAATCAAGTTCATCCTCCATGGCAGCATTAGTACGTTGCAGAGCTTCATACTGTTCATTCAAAGCTCGCAATGAATCGAGTTCTTCCTCCATGGCAGCATTGGTACGTTGCAGAGTTTCATACTGTTCGTTCAAAGCTCGCAATGAATCAAGTTCATCTTCCATGGCAGCATTAGTACGTTGCAGAGCTTCATACTGTTCGTTCACAGCTCGCAATGAATCAAGTTCATCCTCCATGGCAGCATTAGTACGTTGCAGAGTTTCATACTGTTCATTCAAAGCTCGCAATGAATCGAGTTCTTCCTCCATGGCAGCATTGGTACGTTGCAGAGTTTCATACTGTTCATTCAAAGCTCGCAATGAATCAAGTTCATCTTCCATGGCAGCATTAGTACGTTGCAGAGCTTCATACTGTTCATTCACAGCTCGCAATGAATCAAGTTCATCTTCCATGGCAGCATTTAAATGCCTAAGTTCGTCAAGCTCCTCATTCACGGCCTTCTCTTCTTTAGATTGCTCTCTTATACCCTCATCAAGTTCCTCAAGTCGGCTGAGATGTCGTTGAAGTGTTGATTCTTCTGTGGTTTCATGAGCTCCGCCAGCGGTGCCGCTATTGTTAGCAGGCTTTTTATACTCCTCCATGACGCAATTGATTATTTCCCTTGATTTCTCCTTGATAAATTCGCAACGATATTCTGCCACTTCCTTGAGTCGTTCAATCTCCTTTAACTTCCTCTCTAGGTTGAGAATCTGCCCGGTCATTGTACCTACAACGTTCCCACTTTCATTGCATTCCATCTTAAATTCCCTATAGACGTTCAAGATATCTGGATCCTCAGCAACAACATCTCGCAATGAATCGAGTTCTTCCTCCATGGCAGCATTGGTACGTTGCAGAGTTTCATACTGTTCGTTCAAAGCTCGTAATGAATCAAGTTCATCTTCCATGGCAGCATTAGTACGTTGCAGAGCTTCATACTGTTTATTCACAGCTCGCAATGAATCAAGTTCATCCTCCATGGCAGCATTAGTACGTTGCATAGCTTCATACTGTTCATTCAAAGCTCGTAATGAATCAAGTTCTTCCTCCATGGCAGCATTAGTACGTTGCAGAGTTTCATACTGTTCATTCAAAGCTCGCAATGAATCAAGTTCATCCTCCATGGCAGCATTGGTACGTTGCAGAGCTTCATACTGTTCATTCACAGCTCTCAATGAATCAAGTTCATCCTCCATGGCAGCATTGGTACGTTGCAGAGCTTCATACTGTTCATTCACAGCTCGCAATGAATCAAGTTCATCCTCCATGGCAGCATTAGTACGTTGCAGAGTTTCATACTGTTCATTCAAAGCTCGCAATGAATCAAGTTCATCCTCCATGGCAGCATTGGTACGTTGCAGAGTTTCATACTGTTCATTCAAAGCTCTCAATGAATCAAGTTCATCCTCCATGGCAGCATTGGTACGTTGCAGAGCTTCATACTGTTCATTCACAGCTCGCAATGAATCAAGTTCATCCTCCATGGCAGCATTAGTACGTTGCAGAGTTTCATACTGTTCATTCAAAGCTCGCAATGAATCAAGTTCATCCTCCATGGCAGCATTGGTACGTTGCAGAGTTTCATACTGTTCATTCAAAGCTCGCAATGAATCAAGTTCATCCTCCATGGCAGCATTGGTACGTTGCAGAGTTTCATACTGTTCATTCAAAGCTCGCAATGAATCAAGTTCTTCCTCCATGGCAGCATTGGTACGTTGCAGAGTTTCATACTGTTCATTCGCAGCTCGCAATGAATCAAGTTCATCCTCCATGGCAGCATTGGTACGTTGCAGAGCTTCATACTGTTCATTCGCAGCTTTCAGTGAATCAAGTTCTTCCTCCATGGCAGCATTAGTACGTTGCAGAGCTTCATACTGTTCATTCGCAGCTTTCAGTGAATCAAGTTCTTCCTCCATGGCAGCATTAGTACGTTGTAGAGCTTCATACTGTTCATTCACAGCTCTCAGTGAATCAAGTTCATCCTCCATGGCAGCATTGGTACGTTGCAGAGTTTCATACTGTTCATTCAAAGCCCGTAACGAATCAAGTTCATCCTCCATGGCAGCATTAGTACGTTGCAGAGTTTCATACTGTTCATTCAAAGCCCGTAACGAATCAAGTTCATCCTCCATGGCAGCATTAGTACGTTGCAGAGCTTCATACTGTTCATTCGCAGCTTTCAGTGAATCAAGTTCTTCCTCCATGGCAGCATTAGTACGTTGCAGAGCTTCATACTGTTCATTCACAGCTCGCAATGAATCAAGTTCATCCTCCATGGCAGCATTAGTACGTTGCAGAGCTTCATACTGTTCATTCGCAGCTCTCAGTGAATCAAGTTCATCCTCCATGGCAGCATTAGTACGTTGCAGAGCTTCATACTGTTCATTCGCAGCTCTCAGTGAATCAAGTTCATCCTCCATGGCAGCATTGGTACGTTGCAGAGCTTCATACTGTTCATTCACAGCTCGCAATGAATCAAGTTCATCCTCCATGGCAGCATTAGTACGTTGCAGAGCTTCATACTGTTCATTCGCAGCTTTCAGTGAATCAAGTTCATCCTCCATGGCAGCATTAGTACGTTGCAGAGCTTCATACTGTTCATTCACAGCTCTCAGTGAATCAAGTTCATCCTCCATGGCAGCATTGGTACGTTGCAGAGCTTCATACTGTTCATTCGCAGCTTTCAGTGAATCAAGTTCTTCCTCCATGGCAGCATTAGTACGTTGCAGAGCTTCATACTGTTCATTCGCAGCTCGCAGTGAATCAAGTTCATCCTCCATGGCAGCATTAGTACGTTGCAGAGCTTCATACTGTTCATTCACAGCTCGCAATGAATCAAGTTCTTCCTCCATGGCAGCATTAGTACGTTGCAGAGCTTCATACTGTTCATTCACAGCTCGCAATGAATCAAGTTCATCCTCCATGGCAGCATTAGTACGTTGCAGAGCTTCATACTGTTCATTCGCAGCTCTCAGTGAATCAAGTTCATCCTCCATGGCAGCATTAGTACGTTGCAGAGCTTCATACTGTTCATTCGCAGCTCTCAGTGAATCAAGTTCATCCTCCATGGCAGCATTAGTACGTTGCAGAGCTTCATACTGTTCATTCGCAGCTCTCAGTGAATCAAGTTCATCCTCCATGGCAGCATTGGTACGTTGCAGAGCTTCATACTGTTCATTCGCAACTCTCAGTGAATCAAGTTCATCCTCCATGGCAGCATTAGTACGTTGCAGAGCTTCATACTGTTCATTCGCAGCTCTCAGTGAATCAAGTTCATCCTCCATGGCAGCATTGGTACGTTGCAGAGCTTCATACTGTTCATTCGCAGCTTTCAGTGAATCAAGTTCATCCTCCATGGCAGCATTGGTACGTTGCAGAGCTTCATACTGTTCATTCACAGCTCGTAGTGAATCAAGTTCATCCTCCATGGCAGCATTAGTACGTTGCAGAGCTTCATACTGTTCATTCAAAGCTCGCAATGAATCAAGTTCTTCCTCCATGGCAGCATTGGTACGTTGTAGAGTTTCATACTGTTCATTCGCAGCTTTCAGTGAATCAAGTTCATCCTCCATGGCAGCATTGGTACGTTGCAGAGCTTCATACTGTTCATTCACAGCTCGTAGTGAATCAAGTTCATCCTCCATGGCAGCATTAGTACGTTGCAGAGCTTCATACTGTTCATTCAAAGCTCGCAATGAATCAAGTTCTTCCTCCATGGCAGCATTGGTACGTTGTAGAGTTTCATACTGTTCATTCGCAGCTTTCAGTGAATCAAGTTCATCCTCCATGGCAGCATTAGTACGTTGTAGAGTTTCATACTGTTCATTCGCAGCTTTCAGTGAATCAAGTTCTTCCTCCATGGCAGCATTGGTACGTTGCAGAGCTTCATACTGTTCATTCGCAGCTCTCAGTGAATCAAGTTCTTCCTCCATGGCAGCATTGGTACGTTGCAGAGCTTCATACTGTTCCATTCGCAGCTTTCAGAGGATCCAAGTTCCTCCCTCCATGGCAGCATTAGTACGTTGTAGAGCTTCATACTGTTCATTCACAGCTCGTAGTGAATCAAGTTCATCCTCCATGGCAGCATTAGTACGTTGCAGAGTTTCATACTGTTCATTCAAAGCTCGCAATGAATCAAGTTCTTCCTCCATGGCAGCATTAGTACGTTGAAGAGTTTCATACTGTTCATTCACAGCTCGCAATGAATCAAGTTCATCCTCCATGGCAGCATTAGTACGTTGCAGAGTTTCATACTGTTCATTCAAAGCTCGCAATGAATCAAGTTCTTCCTCCATGGCAGCATTGGTACGTTGCAGAGTTTCATACTGTTCATTCACAGCTCTCAATGAATCAAGTTCATCCTCCATGGCAGCATTGGTACGTTGCAGAGCTTCATACTGTTCATTCACAGCTCGCAATGAATCAAGTTCATCCTCCATGGCAGCATTAGTACGTTGCAGAGTTTCATACTGTTCATTCACAGCTCGCAATGAATCAAGTTCATCCTCCATGGCAGCATTAGTACGTTGCAGAGTTTCATACTGTTCATTCAAAGCTCGCAATGAATCAAGTTCATCCTCCATGGCAGCATTAGTACGTTGCAGAGCTTCATACTGTTCATTCACAGCTCGCAATGAATCAAGTTCTTCCTCCATGGCAGCATTGGTACGTTGCAGAGTTTCATACTGTTCATTCACAGCTCGCAATGAATCAAGTTCATCCTCCATGGCAGCATTGGTACGTTGCAGAGTTTCATACTGTTCATTCACAGCTCGCAATGAATCAAGTTCATCCTCCATGGCAGCATTGGTACGTTGCAGAGTTTCATACTGTTCATTCACAGCTCGCAATGAATCAAGTTCATCCTCCATGGCAGCATTAGTACGTTGCAGAGCTTCATACTGTTCATTCACAGCTCGCAATGAATCAAGTTCATCCTCCATGGCAGCATTAGTACGTTGCAGAGTTTCATACTGTTCATTCACAGCTCGCAATGAATCAAGTTCATCCTCCATGGCAGCATTAGTACGTTGCAGAGTTTCATACTGTTCATTCAAAGCTCGCAATGAATCAAGTTCATCCTCCATGGCAGCATTGGTACGTTGCAGAGTTTCATACTGTTCATTCAAAGCTCGCAATGAATCAAGTTCTTCCTCCATGGCAGCATTGGTACGTTGCAGAGTTTCATACTGTTCATTCAAAGCTCGCAATGAATCAAGTTCATCCTCCATGGCAGCATTAGTACGTTGCAGAGTTTCATACTGTTCATTCACAGCTCGCAATGAATCAAGTTCATCCTCCATGGCAGCATTAGTACGTTGCAGAGTTTCATACTGTTCATTCAAAGCTCGCAATGAATCAAGTTCATCCTCCATGGCAGCATTAGTACGTTGCAGAGTTTCATACTGTTCATTCACAGCTCGCAATGAATCAAGTTCATCCTCCATGGCAGCATTAGTACGTTGCAGAGTTTCATACTGTTCATTCACAGCTCGCAATGAATCAAGTTCATCCTCCATGGCAGCATTAGTACGTTGCAGAGTTTCATACTGTTCATTCACAGCTCGCAATGAATCAAGTTCATCCTCCATGGCAGCATTAGTACGTTGCAGAGTTTCATACTGTTCATTCAAAGCTCGCAATGAATCAAGTTCATCCTCCATGGCAGCATTAGTACGTTGCAGAGTTTCATACTGTTCATTCAAAGCTCGCAATGAATCAAGTTCATCCTCCATGGCAGCATTAGTACGTTGCAGAGCTTCATACTGTTCATTCAAAGCTCGCAATGAATCAAGTTCATCCTCCATGGCAGCATTAGTACGTTGCAGAGTTTCATACTGTTCATTCGCAGCTCGCAATGAATCAAGTTCTTCCTCCATGGCAGCATTAGTACGTTGCAGAGCTTCATACTGTTCATTCACAGCTCGCAATGAATCAAGTTCATCCTCCATGGCAGCATTAGTACGTTGCAGAGCTTCATACTGTTCATTCACAGCTCGCAATGAATCAAGTTCATCCTCCATGGCAGCATTAGTACGTTGCAGAGTTTCATACTGTTCATTCAAAGCTCGCAATGAATCAAGTTCTTCCTCCATGGCAGCATTAGTACGTTGCAGAGCTTCATACTGTTCATTCACAGCTCGCAATGAATCGAGTTCATCCTCCATGGCAGCATTGGTACGTTGCAGAGTTTCATACTGTTCATTCACAGCTCGTAATGCATCGAGTTCATCCTCCATGGCAGCATTAGTACGTTGCAGAGTTTCATACTGTTCATTCAAAGCTCGCAATGAATCAAGTTCTTCCTCCATGGCAGCATTAGTACGTTGTAGAGCTTCATACTGTTCATTCACAGCTCGCAATGAATCAAGTTCATCCTCCATGGCAGCATTAGTACGTTGCAGAGCTTCATACTGTTCATTCACAGCTCGTAGTGAATCAAGTTCATCCTCCATGGCAGCATTAGTACGTTGCAGAGCTTCATACTGTTCATTCAAAGCTCTCAATGAATCAAGTTCATCCTCCATGGCAGCATTAGTACGTTGCAGAGTTTCATACTGTTCATTCAAAGCTCGCAATGAATCAAGTTCTTCCTCCATGGCAGCATTAGTACGTTGCAGAGCTTCATACTGTTCATTCACAGCTCGCAATGAATCGAGTTCATCCTCCATGGCAGCATTGGTACGTTGCAGAGTTTCATACTGTTCATTCACAGCTCGTAATGCATCGAGTTCTTCCTCCATAGCAGCATTGGTACGTTGAAGAGTTTCATACTGTTCATTCAAAGCTCTCAATGAATCAAGTTCATCCTCCATAGCAGCATTGGTACGTTGAAGAGTTTCATACTGTTCATTCAAAGCTCGTAATGAATCAAGTTCTTCCTCCATGGCAGCATTGGTACGTTGCAGAGTTTCATACTGTTCATTCGCAGCTCTCAGTGAATCGAGTTCATCTTCCATGGCAGCATTGGTACGTTGCAGAGCTTCATACTGTTCATTCACAGCTCGCAATGAATCAAGTTCATCCTCCATGGCAGCATTAGTACGTTGCAGAGCTTCATACTGTTCATTCACAGCTCGCAATGAATCAAGTTCATCCTCCATGGCAGCATTAGTACGTTGCAGAGTTTCATACTGTTCATTCACAGCTCGCAATGAATCAAGTTCATCCTCCATGGCAGCATTAGTACGTTGCAGAGCTTCATACTGTTCATTCACAGCTCGCAATGAATCAAGTTCATCCTCCATGGCAGCATTGGTACGTTGCAGAGCTTCATACTGTTCATTCACAGCTCGTAATGAATCAAGTTCATCCTCCATGGCAGCATTGGTACGTTGCAGAGTTTCATACTGTTCATTCACAGCTCGCAATGAATCAAGTTCATCCTCCATGGCAGCATTAGTACGTTGCAGAGCTTCATACTGTTCATTCACAGCTCGTAGTGAATCAAGTTCATCCTCCATGGCAGCATTAGTACGTTGCAGAGTTTCATACTGTTCATTCACAGCTCGCAATGAATCAAGTTCTTCCTCCATGGCAGCATTAGTACGTTGTAGAGCTTCATACTGTTCATTCACAGCTCGCAATGAATCAAGTTCATCCTCCATGGCAGCATTAGTACGTTGCAGAGCTTCATACTGTTCATTCACAGCTCGTAGTGAATCAAGTTCATCCTCCATGGCAGCATTAGTACGTTGCAGAGCTTCATACTGTTCATTCACAGCTCGTAGTGAATCAAGTTCATCCTCCATGGCAGCATTGGTACGTTGCAGAGCTTCATACTGTTCATTCGCAGCTCTCAGTGAATCAAGTTCTTCCTCCATGGCAGCATTGGTACGTTGCAGAGCTTCATACTGTTCATTCACAGCTCGTAGTGAATCAAGTTCATCCTCCATGGCAGCATTGGTACGTTGCAGAGCTTCATACTGTTCATTCGCAGCTCTCAGTGAATCAAGTTCATCCTCCATGGCAGCATTAGTACGTTGCAGAGTTTCATACTGTTCATTCAAAGCTCGCAATGAATCAAGTTCATCCTCCATGGCAGCATTAGTACGTTGCAGAGCTTCATACTGTTCATTCGCAGCTCTCAGTGAATCAACTTCATCCTCCATGGCAGCATTGGTACGTTGCAGAGCTTCATACTGTTCATTCACAGCTCGCAATGAATCAAGTTCATCCTCCATGGCAGCATTAGTACGTTGCAGAGTTTCATACTGTTCATTCAAAGCTCTCAATGAATCAAGTTCATCCTCCATGGCAGCATTAGTACGTTGCAGAGCTTCATACTGTTCATTCACAGCTCGTAGTGAATCAAGTTCATCCTCCATGGCAGCATTAGTACGTTGCAGAGCTTCATACTGTTCATTCGCAGCTCTCAGTGAATCAAGTTCATCCTCCATGGCAGCATTAGTACGTTGCAGAGCTTCATACTGTTCATTCGCAGCTCTCAGTGAATCAAGTTCATCCTCCATGGCAGCATTGGTACGTTGCAGAGCTTCATACTGTTCATTCGCAGCTCTCAGTGAATCAACTTCATCCTCCATGGCAGCATTGGTACGTTGCAGAGCTTCATACTGTTCATTCAAAGCTCTCAGTGAATCAAGTTCTTCCTCCATGGCAGCATTAGTACGTTGCAGAGCTTCATACTGTTCATTCACAGCTCGTAGTGAATCAAGTTCATCCTCCATGGCAGCATTAGTACGTTGCAGAGCTTCATACTGTTCATTCGCAGCTCTCAGTGAATCAAGTTCATCCTCCATGGCAGCATTGGTACGTTGCAGAGCTTCATACTGTTCATTCGCAGCTCGCAATGAATCAAGTTCATCTTCCATGGCAGCATTAGTACGTTGCAGAGTTTCATACTGTTCATTCAAAGCTCGCAATGAATCAAGTTCTTCCTCCATGGCAGCATTAGTACGTTGCAGAGCTTCATACTGTTCATTCGCAGCTTTCAGTGAATCAAGTTCATCCTCCATGGCAGCATTAGTACGTTGCAGAGCTTCATACTGTTCATTCACAGCTCGCAATGAATCAAGTTCATCCTCCATGGCAGCATTAGTACGTTGCAGAGTTTCATACTGTTCATTCAAAGCTCGCAATGAATCAAGTTCTTCCTCCATGGCAGCATTAGTACGTTGCAGAGCTTCATACTGTTCATTCACAGCTCGCAATGAATCAAGTTCATCCTCCATGGCAGCATTGGTACGTTGCAGAGTTTCATACTGTTCATTCAAAGCTCGCAATGAATCAAGTTCTTCCTCCATGGCAGCATTAGTACGTTGCAGAGCTTCATACTGTTCATTCGCAGCTCTCAGTGAATCAAGTTCATCCTCCATGGCAGCATTGGTACGTTGCAGAGCTTCATACTGTTCATTCGCAGCTCGCAATGAATCAAGTTCATCTTCCATGGCAGCATTAGTACGTTGCAGAGTTTCATACTGTTCATTCAAAGCTCGCAATGAATCAAGTTCTTCCTCCATGGCAGCATTGGTACGTTGCAGAGCTTCATACTGTTCATTCGCAGCTCGCAATGAATCAAGTTCATCCTCCATGGCAGCATTAGTACGTTGCAGAGCTTCATACTGTTCATTCACAGCTCGCAATGAATCAAGTTCATCCTCCATGGCAGCATTAGTACGTCGCAGAGTTTCATACTGTTCATTCCAAGCTCGCAATGAATCAAGTTCTTCCTCCATGGCAGCATTGGTACGTTGCAGAGTTTCATACTGTTCATTCAAAGCTCGCAACGAATCAAGTTCTTCCTCCATGGCAGCATTAGTACGTTGCAGAGCTTCATACTGTTCATTCACAGCTCTCAGTGAATCAAGTTCATCCTCCATGGCAGCATTGGTACGTTGCAGAGTTTCATACTGTTCATTCAAAGCTCGCAATGCATCGAGTTCTTCCTCCATGGCAGCATTAATACGTTGCAGAGCTTCATACTGTTCATTCAAAGCTCTCAATGAATAAAGTTCCCTCTTTTCCTCCACATTCTGCTGCGTATTTTCACGACTTTCTTTTAGATTGCTCATTTCATAAGGTAGGGTATTTTTCAGCCCTTCACTTTCCGCTTTGGACACTAGTAGTAAATTTTCCGAAAAATTATTTGTCTTATCTTTTACATCAATCCTAATTCGATGGCCCATTTCGTCAGAATTGGCCGATTGTAAAAAGTCATCTTCACCAAAAGGGGAAGTATATTCATCACTGATCTCCATCCTCTGTTGTACTGACAACTTGCAAGCTTTCTCAAGTTCACTACTAACAAACCTTAAAGCCTCTAACTCTTTTGAACCACCAAAGCGATCCTGGCAATTACCCAAAATGGTCCTCTAAACCTAGTACAACCCCGTAATGAATCAAGTTCTTCCTCCATGGCAGCATTAGTACGTTGCAGAGCTTCATACTGTTCATTCGCAGCTTTCAGTGAATCAAGTTCTTCCTCCATGGCAGCATTAGTACGTTGTAGAGCTTCATACTGTTCATTCACAGCTCTCAGTGAATCAAGTTCTTCCTCCATGGCAGCATTGGTACGTTGCAGAGTTTCATACTGTTCATTCAAAGCCCGTAACAAATCAAGTTCTTCCTCCATGGCAGCATTAGTACGTTGTAGAGCTTCATACTGTTCATTCACAGCTCTCAGTGAATCAAGTTCATCCTCCATGGCAGCATTGGTACGTTGCAGAGTTTCATACTGTTCATTCAAAGCCCGTAACGAATCAAGTTCTTCCTCCATGGCAGCATTGGTACGTTGCAGAGTTTCATACTGTTCATTCGCAGCTCTCAGTGAATCAAGTTCATCCTCCATGGCAGCATTGGTACGTTGCAGAGCTTCATACTGTTCATTCGCAGCTTTCAGTGAATCAAGTTCTTCCTCCATGGCAGCATTAGTACGTTGCAGAGCTTCATACTGTTCATTCGCAGCTTTCAGTGAATCAAGTTCTTCCTCCATGGCAGCATTAGTACGTTGTAGAGCTTCATACTGTTCATTCACAGCTCTCAGTGAATCAAGTTCATCCTCCATGGCAGCATTGGTACGTTGCAGAGTTTCATACTGTTCATTCAAAGCCCGTAACGAATCAAGTTCATCCTCCATGGCAGCATTAGTACGTTGCAGAGCTTCATACTGTTCATTCGCAGCTTTCAGTGAATCAAGTTCTTCCTCCATGGCAGCATTAGTACGTTGCAGAGCTTCATACTGTTCATTCGCAGCTTTCAGTGAATCAAGTTCTTCCTCCATGGCAGCATTGGTACGTTGCAGAGCTTCATACTGTTCATTCACAGCTCGCAATGAATCAAGTTCATCCTCCATGGCAGCATTAGTACGTTGCAGAGCTTCATACTGTTCATTCACAGCTCGCAGTGAATCAAGTTCATCCTCCATGGCAGCATTAGTACGTTGCAGAGCTTCATACTGTTCATTCACAGCTCGCAGTGAATCAAGTTCATCCTCCATGGCAGCATTAGTACGTTGCAGAGCTTCATACTGTTCATTCGCAGCTCTCAGTGAATCAAGTTCATCCTCCATGGCAGCATTAGTACGTTGCAGAGCTTCATACTGTTCATTCACAGCTCTCAGTGAATCAAGTTCATCCTCCATGGCAGCATTAGTACGTTGCAGAGCTTCATACTGTTCATTCGCAGCTCTCAGTGAATCAAGTTCTTCCTCCATGGCAGCATTAGTACGTTGCAGAGCTTCATACTGTTCATTCGCAGCTCTCAGTGAATCAAGTTCATCCTCCATGGCAGCATTAGTACGTTGCAGAGCTTCATACTGTTCATTCGCAGCTCTCAGTGAATCAAGTTCATCCTCCATGGCAGCATTGGTACGTTGCAGAGCTTCATACTGTTCATTCGCAGCTCTCAGTGAATCAACTTCATCCTCCATGGCAGCATTGGTACGTTGCAGAGCTTCATACTGTTCATTCAAAGCTCTCAGTGAATCAAGTTCTTCCTCCATGGCAGCATTGGTACGTTGCAGAGCTTCATACTGTTCATTCACAGCTCGTAGTGAATCAAGTTCATCCCCCATGGCAGCATTAGTACGTTGCAGAGCTTCATACTGTTCATTCGCAGCTCTCAGTGAATCAAGTTCATCCTCCATGGCAGCATTGGTACGTTGCAGAGCTTCATACTGTTCATTCGCAGCTCGCAATGAATCAAGTTCATCTTCCATGGCAGCATTAGTACGTTGCAGAGTTTCATACTGTTCATTCACAGCTCGCAATGAATCAAGTTCATCCTCCATGGCAGCATTAGTACGTTGCAGAGCTTCATACTGTTCATTCACAGCTCGTAGTGAATCAAGTTCATCCTCCATGGCAGCATTAGTACGTTGCAGAGCTTCATACTGTTCATTCGCAGCTCTCAGTGAATCAAGTTCATCCTCCATGGCAGCATTGGTACGTTGCAGAGCTTCATACTGTTCATTCACAGCTCGCAATGAATCAAGTTCATCCTCCATGGCAGCATTAGTACGTTGCAGAGCTTCATACTGTTCATTCACAGCTCGCAATGAATCAAGTTCTTCCTCCATGGCAGCATTAGTACGTTGCAGAGTTTCATACTGTTCATTCAAAGCTCGTAATGAATCAAGTTCTTCCTCCATGGCAGCATTAGTACGTTGCAGAGCTTCATACTGTTCATTCACAGCTCTCAATGAATCAAGTTCATCCTCCATGGCAGCATTGGTACGTTGCAGAGTTTCATACTGTTCATTCAAAGCCCGTAACGAATCAAGTTCTTCCTCCATGGCAGCATTAGTACGTTGCAGAGCTTCATACTGTTCATTCACAGCTCTCAGTGAATCAAGTTCTTCCTCCATGGCAGCATTGGTACGTTGCAGAGCTTCATACTGTTCATTCAAAGCTCGCAATGAATAAAGTTCCCTCTTTTCCTCCACATTCTGCTGCGTATTTTCACGACTTTCTTTTAGATTGCTCATTTCATAAGGTAGGGTATTTTTCAGCCCTTCACTTTCCGCTTTGGACACTAGTAGTAAATTTTCCGAAAAATTATTTGTCTTATCTTTTACATCAATCCTAATTCGATGGCCCATTTCGTCAGAATTGGCCGATTGTAAAAAGTCATCTTCACCAAAAGGGGAAGTATATTCATCACTGATCTCCATCCTCTGTTGTACTGACAACTTGCAAGCTTTCTCAAGTTCACTACAACAAACCTTAAAGCCTCTAACTCTTTTGAACCACCAAAGCGATCCTGGCAATTTACACAAAATGTTCCTCTAAACCTAGTACAACCCCGTAATGAATCAAGTTCTTCCTCAATGGCAGCATTGGTACGTTGCAGAGTTTCATACTGTTCATTCAAAGCCCGTAACGAATCAAGTTCTTCCTCCATGGCAGCATTAGTACGTTGTAGAGCTTCATACTGTTCATTCACAGCTCTCAGTGAATCAAGTTCATCCTCCATGGCAGCATTGGTACGTTGCAGAGTTTCATACTGTTCATTCAAAGCCCGTAACGAATCAAGTTCTTCCTCCATGGCAGCATTGGTACGTTGCAGAGTTTCATACTGTTCATTCGCAGCTCTCAGTGAATCAAGTTCATCCTCCATGGCAGCATTAGTACGTTGCAGAGCTTCATACTGTTCATTCGCAGCTCGCAATGAATCAAGTTCTTCCTCCATGGCAGCATTAGTACGTTGCAGAGCTTCATACTGTTCATTCGCAGCTCTCAGTGAATCAAGTTCTTCCTCCATGGCAGCATTAGTACGTTGCAGAGCTTCATACTGTTCATTCACAGCTCTCAGTGAATCAAGTTCTTCCTCCATGGCAGCATTAGTACGTTGCAGAGCTTCATACTGTTCATTCACAGCTCGCAATGAATCAAGTTCATCCTCCATGGCAGCATTGGTACGTTGCAGAGCTTCATACTGTTCATTCAAAGCTCTCAATGAATCAAGTTCATCCTCCATGGCAGCATTGGTACGTTGCAG
Organism: Trypanosoma brucei gambiense DAL972; assembly: GCF_000210295.1. Classification (NCBI taxonomy): domain Eukaryota; phylum Euglenozoa; class Kinetoplastea; order Trypanosomatida; family Trypanosomatidae; genus Trypanosoma; species Trypanosoma brucei. Next base: position 451,816 of record NC_026737.1, read on the forward strand.
AGCTTCATACTGTTCATTCACAGCTCGCAATGAATCAAGTTCATCCTCCATGGCAGCATTAGTACGTTGCAGAGTTTCATACTGTTCATTCAAAGCTCTCAATGAATCAAGTTCATCCTCCATGGCAGCATTGGTACGTTGCAGAGCTTCATACTGTTCATTCACAGCTCGTAATGAATCAAGTTCTTCCTCCATGGCAGCATTGGTACGTTGCAGAGTTTCATACTGTTCATTCAAAGCTCTCAATGAATCAAGTTCATCCTCCATGGCAGCATTAGTACGTTGCAGAGCTTCATACTGTTCATTCTCAGCTCGCAATGAATCAAGTTCATCCTCCATGGCAGCATTAGTACGTTGCAGAGCTTCATACTGTTCATTCACAGCTCGCAATGAATCAAGTTCATCCTCCATGGCAGCATTAGTACGTTGCAGAGCTTCATACTGTTCATTCACAGCTCGCAATGAATCAAGTTCATCCTCCATGGCAGCATTAGTACGTTGCAGAGTTTCATACTGTTCATTCACAGCTCGCAATGAATCAAGTTCATCCTCCATGGCAGCATTAGTACGTTGCAGAGCTTCATACTGTTCATTCACAGCTCGCAATGAATCAAGTTCATCCTCCATGGCAGCATTAGTACGTTGCAGAGTTTCATACTGTTCATTCACAGCTCGCAATGAATCAAGTTCATCCTCCATGGCAGCATTAGTACGTTGCAGAGTTTCATACTGTTCATTCACAGCTCGCAATGAATCAAGTTCTTCCTCCATGGCAGCATTGGTACGTTGCAGAGTTTCATACTGTTCATTCACAGCTCGCAATGAATCAAGTTCTTCCTCCATGGCAGCATTAGTACGTTGCAGAGCTTCATACTGTTCATTCACAGCTCGCAATGAATCAAGTTCATCCTCCATGGCAGCATTAGTACGTTGCAGAGCTTCATACTGTTCATTCACAGCTCGCAATGAATCAAGTTCATCCTCCATGGCAGCATTAGTACGTTGCAGAGTTTCATACTGTTCATTCAAAGCTCGCAATGAATCAAGTTCATCCTCCATGGCAGCATTAGTACGTTGCAGAGCTTCATACTGTTCATTCGCAGCTCTCAGTGAATCAAGTTCATCCTCCATGGCAGCATTGGTACGTTGCAGAGCTTCATACTGTTCATTCACAGCTCGCAATGAATCAAGTTCATCCTCCATGGCAGCATTAGTACGTTGCAGAGTTTCATACTGTTCATTCAAAGCTCTCAATGAATCAAGTTCATCCTCCATGGCAGCATTGGTACGTTGCAGAGTTTCATACTGTTCATTCAAAGCTCTCAATGAATCAAGTTCATCCTCCATGGCAGCATTGGTACGTTGAAGAGTTTCATACTGTTCATTCAAAGCTCGCAATGAATCAAGTTCTTCCTCCATGGCAGCATTGGTACGTTGCAGAGTTTCATACTGTTCATTCACAGCTCGCAATGAATCAAGTTCATCCTCCATGGCAGCATTGGTACGTTGCAGAGCTTCATACTGTTCATTCACAGCTCGCAATGAATCAAGTTCATCCTCCATGGCAGCATTAGTACGTTGCAGAGCTTCATACTGTTCATTCACAGCTCGCAATGAATCAAGTTCATCCTCCATGGCAGCATTAGTACGTTGCAGAGTTTCATACTGTTCATTCAAAGCTCGCAATGAATCAAGTTCATCCTCCATGGCAGCATTAGTACGTTGCAGAGTTTCATACTGTTCATTCACAGCTCGCAATGAATCAAGTTCATCCTCCATGGCAGCATTGGTACGTTGCAGAGTTTCATACTGTTCATTCACAGCTCGCAATGAATCAAGTTCATCTTCCATGGCAGCATTAGTACGTTGCAGAGTTTCATACTGTTCGTTCAAAGCTCGCAATGAATCAAGTTCATCCTCCATGGCAGCATTGGTACGTTGCAGAGCTTCATACTGTTTATTCACAGCTCGCAATGAATCAAGTTCATCTTCCATGGCAGCATTAGTACGTTGCAGAGCTTCATACTGTTCATTCAAAGCTCGCAATGAATCGAGTTCTTCCTCCATGGCAGCATTGGTACGTTGCAGAGTTTCATACTGTTCATTCAAAGCTCGCAATGAATCAAGTTCATCCTCCATGGCAGCATTAGTACGTTGCAGAGCTTCATACTGTTCGTTCAAAGCTCGCAATGAATCGAGTTCTTCCTCCATGGCAGCATTGGTACGTTGCAGAGTTTCATACTGTTCATTCAAAGCTCGCAATGAATCAAGTTCATCCTCCATGGCAGCATTAGTACGTTGCAGAGCTTCATACTGTTTATTCACAGCTCGCAATGAATCAAGTTCAACTTCCATGGCAGCATTAGTACGTTGCAGAGTTTCATACTGTTCATTCAAAGCTCTCAATGAATCAAGTTCATCCTCCATGGCAGCATTGGTACGTTGCAGAGTTTCATACTGTTCGTTCAAAGCTCGCAATGAATCAAGTTCATCTTCCATGGCAGCATTAGTACGTTGCAGAGTTTCATACTGTTCATTCACAGCTCGCAATGAATCAAGTTCATCCTCCATGGCAGCATTAGTACGTTGCAGAGTTTCATACTGTTCGTTCAAAGCTCGCAATGAATCAAGTTCATCTTCCATGGCAGCATTGGTACGTTGCAGAGTTTCATACTGTTCGTTCAAAGCTCGCAATGAATCAAGTTCATCTTCCATGGCAGCATTAGTACGTTGCAGAGATTCATACTGTTCATTCACAGCTCGCAATGAATCAAGTTCATCTTCCATGGCAGCATTAGTACGTTGCAGAGTTTCATACTGTTCATTCACAGCTCGCAATGAATCAAGTTCATCTTCCATGGCAGCATTAGTACGTTGCAGAGTTTCATACTGTTCATTCACAGCTCGCAATGAATCAAGTTCATCTTCCATGGCAGCATTAGTACGTTGCAGAGTTTCATACTGTTCATTCACAGCTCGCAATGAATCAAGTTCATCTTCCATGGCAGCATTAGTACGTTGCAGAGTTTCATACTGTTCATTCACAGCTCGCAATGAATCAAGTTCATCTTCCATGGCAGCATTAGTACGTTGCAGAGTTTCATACTGTTCGTTCAAAGCTCGCAATGAATCAAGTTCATCTTCCATGGCAGCATTAGTACGTTGCAGAGTTTCATACTGTTCATTCAAAGCTCGCAATGAATCAAGTTCATCCTCCATGGCAGCATTGGTACGTTGCAGAGTTTCATACTGTTCATTCAAAGCTCTCAATGAATCAAGTTCATCCTCCATGGCAGCATTGGTACGTTGCAGAGCTTCATACTGTTTATTCACAGCTCGCAATGAATCAAGTTCATCTTCCATGGCAGCATTAGTACGTTGCAGAGCTTCATACTGTTCATTCACAGCTCGCAATGAATCAAGTTCTTCCTCCATGGCAGCATTGGTACGTTGCAGAGTTTCATACTGTTCATTCAAAGCTCTCAATGAATCAAGTTCATCTTCCATGGCAGCATTTAAATGCCGAAGTTCCTCAAGCTCCTCATTCACGGCCTTCTCTTCTTAGATTGCTCTCTTATACCCTCATCAAGTTTCTCAAGTCGGCTGAGATGGCGTTGAAGTGTTGATTCTTCTGTGGTTTCATGAGCTCCGCCAGCGGTGCCGCTATTGTTAGCAGGCTTTTTATACTCCTCCATGACGCAATTGATTATTTCCCTTGATTTCTCCTTGATAAATTCGCAACGATATTCTGCCACTTCCTTGAGTCGTTCAATCTCCTTTAACTTCCTCTCTAGGTTGAGAATCTGCACGGTCATTGTACCTATAACGTTCCCACTTTCATTGCATTCCCTCTTAAATTCCCTATAGACGTTCAAGATATCTGGATCCTCAGCAACAACATCTCGCAATGAATCAAGTTCTTCCTCCATGGCAGCATTAGTACGTTGCAGAGTTTCATACTGTTCGTTCAAAGCTCGCAGTGAATCAAGTTCTTCCTCCATGGCAGCATTAGTACGTTGCAGAGTTTCATACTGTTCATTCACAGCTCGCAATGAATCAAGTTCATCTTCCATGGCAGCATTAGTACGTTGCAGAGTTTCATACTGTTCGTTCAAAGCTCGCAATGAATCAAGTTCATCCTCCATGGCAGCATTGGTACGTTGCAGAGTTTCATACTGTTCGTTCAAAGCTCGCAATGAATCAAGTTCATCCTCCATGGCAGCATTGGTACGTTGCAGAGTTTCATACTGTTCATTCAAAGCTCGCAATGAATCAAGTTCATCTTCCATGGCAGCATTAGTACGTTGCAGAGTTTCATACTGTTCATTCAAAGCTCGCAATGAATCAAGTTCATCTTCCATGGCAGCATTGGTACGTTGCAGAGTTTCATACTGTTCATTCACAGCTCGCAATGAATCAAGTTCATCTTCCATGGCAGCATTAGTACGTTGCAGAGTTTCATACTGTTCATTCAAAGCTCGCAATGAATCAAGTTCTTCCTCCATGGCAGCATTAGTACGTTGCAGAGTTTCATACTGTTCATTCAAAGCTCGCAATGAATCAAGTTCATCCTCCATGGCAGCATTAGTACGTTGCAGAGTTTCATACTGTTCATTCACAGCTCGCAATGAATCAAGTTCATCTTCCATGGCAGCATTAGTACGTTGCAGAGTTTCATACTGTTCATTCAAAGCTCGCAATGAATCAAGTTCATCTTCCATGGCAGCATTAGTACGTTGCAGAGTTTCATACTGTTCATTCACAGCTCGCAATGAATCAAGTTCATCCTCCATGGCAGCATTAGTACGTTGCAGAGTTTCATACTGTTCATTCAAAGCTCGCAATGAATCAAGTTCATCTTCCATGGCAGCATTAGTACGTTGCAGAGTTTCATACTGTTCATTCAAAGCTCGCAATGAATCAAGTTCATCCTCCATGGCAGCATTAGTACGTTGCAGAGTTTCATACTGTTCGTTCAAAGCTCGCAATGAATCAAGTTCATCTTCCATGGCAGCATTAGTACGTTGCAGAGTTTCATACTGTTCATTCACAGCTCGCAATGAATCAAGTTCATCTTCCATGGCAGCATTAGTACGTTGCAGAGTTTCATACTGTTCGTTCAAAGCTCGCAATGAATCAAGTTCATCCTCCATGGCAGCATTGGTACGTTGCAGAGCTTCATACTGTTTATTCACAGCTCGCAATGAATCAAGTTCATCTTCCATGGCAGCATTAGTACGTTGCAGAGTTTCATACTGTTCGTTCAAAGCTCGCAATGAATCGAGTTCATCCTCCATGGCAGCATTGGTACGTTGCAGAGCTTCATACTGTTCATTCACAGCTCGCAATGAATCAAGTTCTTCCTCCATGGCAGCATTGGTACGTTGCAGAGTTTCATACTGTTCATTCAAAGCTCTCAATGAATCAAGTTCATCCTCCATGGCAGCATTGGTACGTTGCAGAGCTTCATACTGTTCATTCACAGCTCGCAATGAATCAAGTTCATCTTCCATGGCAGCATTAGTACGTTGCAGAGCTTCATACTGTTCATTCAAAGCTCGCAATGAATCGAGTTCATCTTCCATGGCAGCATTGGTACGTTGCAGAGTTTCATACTGTTCGTTCAAAGCTCGCAATGAATCAAGTTCATCTTCCATGGCAGCATTAGTACGTTGCAGAGTTTCATACTGTTCGTTCAAAGCTCGCAATGAATCAAGTTCATCTTCCATGGCAGCATTAGTACGTTGCAGAGTTTCATACTGTTCGTTCAAAGCTCGCAATGAATCAAGTTCATCTTCCATGGCAGCATTAGTACGTTGCAGAGCTTCATACTGTTCATTCAAAGCTCGCAATGAATCGAGTTCTTCCTCCATGGCAGCATTAGTACGTTGCAGAGCTTCATACTGTTCATTCAAAGCTCGCAATGAATCGAGTTCTTCCTCCATGGCAGCATTGGTACGTTGCAGAGCTTCATACTGTTCATTCAAAGCTCGCAATGAATCAAGTTCATCCTCCATGGCAGCATTAGTACGTTGCAGAGCTTCATACTGTTCATTCAAAGCTCGCAATGAATCAAGTTCATCTTCCATGGCAGCATTGGTACGTTGCAGAGCTTCATACTGTTCATTCACAGCTCGCAATGAATCAAGTTCATCCTCCATGGCAGCATTGGTACGTTGCAGAGCTTCATACTGTTCATTCACAGCTCGCAATGAATCAAGTTCATCCTCCATGGCAGCATTGGTACGTTGCAGAGCTTCATACTGTTCATTCAAAGCTCGTAATGAATCAAGTTCTTCCTCCATGGCAGCATTAGTACGTTGCAGAGCTTCATACTGTTCATTCACAGCTCGCAATGAATCAAGTTCTTCCTCCATGGCAGCATTGGTACGTTGCAGAGTTTCATACTGTTCATTCAAAGCTCTCAATGAATCAAGTTCATCCTCCATGGCAGCATTAGTACGTTGCATAGCTTCATACTGTTCATTCAAAGCTCGTAATGAATCGAGTTCTTCCTCCATGGCAGCATTGGTACGTTGCAGAGTTTCATACTGTTCGTTCAAAGCTCGTAATGAATCAAGTTCATCCTCCATGGCAGCATTGGTACGTTGCAGAGCCTCATACTGTTCATTCACAGCTCGTAATGAATCAAGTTCTTCCTCCATGGCAGCATTGGTACGTTGCAGAGTTTCATACTGTTCATTCAAAGCTCGCGATGAATCAAGTTCATCCTCCATGGCAGCATTAGTACGTTGCAGAGCTTCATACTGTTTATTCACAGCTCGCAATGAATCAAGTTCATCCTCCATGGCAGCATTAGTACGTTGCATAGCTTCATACTGTTCATTCAAAGCTCGTAATGAATCGAGTTCTTCCTCCATGGCAGCATTGGTACGTTGCAGAGTTTCATACTGTTCGTTCAAAGCTCGTAATGAATCAAGTTCATCCTCCATGGCAGCATTAGTACGTTGCAGAGCTTCATACTGTTTATTCACAGCTCGCAATGAATCAAGTTCATCCTCCATGGCAGCATTAGTACGTTGCATAGCTTCATACTGTTCATTCAAAGCTCGTAATGAATCGAGTTCTTCCTCCATGGCAGCATTGGTACGTTGCAGAGTTTCATACTGTTCATTCAAAGCTCGTAATGAATCAAGTTCATCTTCCATGGCAGCATTAGTACGTTGCAGAGCTTCATACTGTTTATTCACAGCTCGCAATGAATCAAGTTCATCCTCCATGGCAGCATTAGTACGTTGCATAGCTTCATACTGTTCATTCAAAGCTCGTAATGAATCGAGTTCTTCCTCCATGGCAGCATTGGTACGTTGCAGAGTTTCATACTGTTCATTCAAAGCTCGTAATGAATCAAGTTCATCCTCCATGGCAGCATTGGTACGTTGCAGAGCTTCATACTGTTCATTCACAGCTCGTAATGAATCAAGTTCTTCCTCCATGGCAGCATTGGTACGTTGCAGAGTTTCATACTGTTCATTCAAAGCTCGCAATGAATCAAGTTCATCCTCCATGGCAGCATTAGTACGTTGCAGAGTTTCATACTGTTCATTCACAGCTCGCAATGAATCAAGTTCATCCTCCATGGCAGCATTAGTACGTTGCAGAGCTTCATACTGTTCATTCACAGCTCGTAATGAATCAAGTTCTTCCTCCATGGCAGCATTGGTACGTTGCAGAGTTTCATACTGTTCATTCAAAGCTCGTAATGAATCAAGTTCTTCCTCCATGGCAGCATTGGTACGTTGCAGAGTTTCATACTGTTCATTCGCAGCTCGCAATGAATCGAGTTCATCCTCCATGGCAGCATTGGTACGTTGCAGAGCTTCATACTGTTCATTCACAGCTCGCAATGAATCAAGTTCATCCTCCATGGCAGCATTAGTACGTTGCAGAGCTTCATACTGTTCATTCACAGCTCGCAATGAATCAAGTTCATCCTCCATGGCAGCATTAGTACGTTGCAGAGTTTCATACTGTTCATTCAAAGCTCGCAATGAATCAAGTTCTTCCTCCATGGCAGCATTAGTACGTTGCAGAGCTTCATACTGTTCATTCACAGCTCGCAATGAATCGAGTTCATCCTCCATGGCAGCATTGGTACGTTGCAGAGTTTCATACTGTTCATTCACAGCTCGCAATGAATCAAGTTCATCCTCCATGGCAGCATTGGTACGTTGCAGAGCTTCATACTGTTCATTCAAAGCTCGCAATGAATCAAGTTCATCCTCCATGGCAGCATTGGTACGTTGCAGAGCTTCATACTGTTCATTCAAAGCTCTCAGTGAATCGAGTTCTTCCTCCATGGCAGCATTAGTACGTTGCAGAGCTTCATACTGTTCATTCAAAGCTCGCAATGAATCAAGTTCATCGTCCATGGCAGCATTGGTACGTTGCAGAGCTTCATACTGTTCATTCAAAGCTCGCAATGAATCAAGTTCATCCTCCATGGCAGCATTGGTACGTTGCAGAGTTTCATACTGTTCATTCAAAGCTCGCAATGAATCGAGTTCATCCTCCATGGCAGCATTGGTACGTTGCAGAGTTTCATACTGTTTATTCACAGCTCGCAATGAATCAAGTTCATCTTCCATGGCAGCATTAGTACGTTGCAGAGTTTCATACTGTTCATTCAAAGCTCGTAATGAATCAAGTTCATCTTCCATGGCAGCATTGGTACGTTGCAGAGTTTCATACTGTTTATTCACAGCTCGCAATGAATCAAGTTCATCCTCCATGGCAGCATTGGTACGTTGCAGAGTTTCATACTGTTCGTTCAAAGCTCGCAATGAATCAAGTTCATCTTCCATGGCAGCATTGGTACGTTGCAGAGTTTCATACTGTTCATTCAAAGCTCGTAATGAATCAAGTTCATCTTCCATGGCAGCATTAGTACGTTGCAGAGTTTCATACTGTTCATTCAAAGCTCGTAATGAATCAAGTTCATCTTCCATGGCAGCATTGGTACGTTGCAGAGTTTCATACTGTTCGTTCAAAGCTCGTAATGAATCAAGTTCATCTTCCATGGCAGCATTGGTACGTTGCAGAGCTTCATACTGTTCATTCAAAGCTCGCAATGAATCAAGTTCATCTTTTATAGCAACATTGGTACGTTGCAGAGCTTCATACTGTTCGTTCAAATCTCGCAATGAATCAAGTTCATCTTCCATGGCAGCATTAGTACGTTGCAGAGCTTCATACTGTTCATTCACAGCTCTCAATGAATCAAGTTCATCCTCCATGGCAGCATTTAAATGCCGAAGTTCCTCAAGCTCCTCATTCACGGCCTTCTCTTCTTTAGATTGCTCTCTTATACCCTCATCAAGTTCCTCAAGTCGGCTGAGATGTCGTTGAAGTGTTGATTCTTCTGTGGTTTCATGAGCTCCGCCAGCGGTGCCGCTATTGTTAGCAGGCTTTTTATACTCCTCCATGACGCAATTGATTATTTCCCTTGATTTCTCCTTGATAAATTCGCAACGATATTCTGCCACTTCCTTGAGTCGTTCAATCTCCTTTAACTTCCTCTCTAGGTTGAGAATCTGCCCGGTCATTGTACCTACAACGTTCCCACTTTCATTGCATTCCATCTTAAATTCCCTATAGACGTTCAAGATATCTGGATCCTCAGCAACAACATCTCGCAATGAATCGAGTTCATCCTCCATGGCAGCATTGGTACGTTGCAGAGTTTCATACTGTTCGTTCAAAGCTCGTAATGAATCAAGTTCATCTTCCATGGCAGCATTAGTACGTTGCAGAGCTTCATACTGTTTATTCACAGCTCGCAATGAATCAAGTTCATCCTCCATGGCAGCATTAGTACGTTGCATAGCTTCATACTGTTCATTCAAAGCTCGTAATGAATCAAGTTCTTCCTCCATGGCAGCATTAGTACGTTGCAGAGTTTCATACTGTTCATTCAAAGCTCGCAATGAATCAAGTTCATCCTCCATGGCAGCATTGGTACGTTGCAGAGCTTCATACTGTTCATTCACAGCTCGCAATGAATCAAGTTCATCCTCCATGGCAGCATTAGTACGTTGCAGAGTTTCATACTGTTCATTCAAAGCTCGCAATGAATCGAGTTCTTCCTCCATGGCAGCATTAGTACGTTGCAGAGCTTCATACTGTTCATTCACAGCTCGCAATGAATCAAGTTCATCCTCCATGGCAGCATTAGTACGTTGCAGAGCTTCATACTGTTCATTCAAAGCTCGCAATGAATCAAGTTCATCCTCCATGGCAGCATTGGTACGTTGCAGAGCTTCATACTGTTCATTCACAGCTCGCAATGAATCAAGTTCATCCTCCATGGCAGCATTAGTACGTTGCAGAGTTTCATACTGTTCATTCAAAGCTCGCAATGAATCAAGTTCATCCTCCATGGCAGCATTGGTACGTTGCAGAGTTTCATACTGTTCATTCAAAGCTCTCAATGAATCAAGTTCATCCTCCATGGCAGCATTAGTACGTTGCAGAGCTTCATACTGTTCATTCACAGCTCGTAATGCATCGAGTTCTTCCTCCATGGCAGCATTGGTACGTTGCAGAGTTTCATACTGTTTATTCACAGCTCGCAATGAATCAAGTTCTTCCTCAATGGCAGCATTGGTACGTTGCAGAGTTTCATACTGTTCATTCAAAGCTCGTAACGAATCAAGTTCTTCCTCCATGGCAGCATTAGTACGTTGTAGAGCTTCATACTGTTCATTCACAGCTCTCAGTGAATCAAGTTCATCCTCCATGGCAGCATTGGTACGTTGCAGAGTTTCATACTGTTCATTCAAAGCCCGTAACGAATCAAGTTCTTCCTCCATGGCAGCATTGGTACGTTGCAGAGTTTCATACTGTTCATTCGCAGCTCTCAGTGAATCAAGTTCATCCTCCATGGCAGCATTGGTACGTTGCAGAGCTTCATACTGTTCATTCAAAGCTCGCAATGAATCAAGTTCTTCCTCCATGGCAGCATTAGTACGTTGCAGAGCTTCATACTGTTCATTCGCAGCTTTCAGTGAATCAAGTTCTTCCTCCATGGCAGCATTAGTACGTTGCAGAGCTTCATACTGTTCATTCGCAGCTTTCAGTGAATCAAGTTCTTCCTCCATGGCAGCATTAGTACGTTGTAGAGCTTCATACTGTTCATTCACAGCTCTCAGTGAATCAAGTTCATCCTCCATGGCAGCATTGGTACGTTGCAGAGTTTCATACTGTTCATTCAAAGCCCGTAACGAATCAAGTTCATCCTCCATGGCAGCATTAGTACGTTGCAGAGTTTCATACTGTTCATTCAAAGCCCGTAACGAATCAAGTTCATCCTCCATGGCAGCATTAGTACGTTGCAGAGCTTCATACTGTTCATTCGCAGCTTTCAGTGAATCAAGTTCTTCCTCCATGGCAGCATTAGTACGTTGCAGAGCTTCATACTGTTCATTCACAGCTCGCAATGAATCAAGTTCATCCTCCATGGCAGCATTAGTACGTTGCAGAGCTTCATACTGTTCATTCGCAGCTCTCAGTGAATCAAGTTCATCCTCCATGGCAGCATTAGTACGTTGCAGAGCTTCATACTGTTCATTCGCAGCTCTCAGTGAATCAAGTTCATCCTCCATGGCAGCATTGGTACGTTGCAGAGCTTCATACTGTTCATTCACAGCTCGCAATGAATCAAGTTCTTCCTCCATGGCAGCATTAGTACGTTGCAGAGCTTCATACTGTTCATTCACAGCTCGTAATGCATCGAGTTCTTCCTCCATGGCAGCATTAATACGTTGCAGAGCTTCATACTGTTCATTCAAAGCTCTCAATGAATAAAGTTCCCTCTTTTCCTCCACATTCTGCTGCGTATTTTCACGACTTTCTTTTAGATTGCTCATTTCATAAGGTAGGGTATTTTTCAGCCCTTCACTTTCCGCTTTGGACACTAGTAGTAAATTTTCCGAAAAATTATTTGTCTTATCTTTTACATCAATCCTAATTCGATGGCCCATTTCGTCAGAATTGGCCGATTGTAAAAAGTCATCTTCACCAAAAGGGGAAGTATATTCATCACTGATCTCCATCCTCTGTTGTACTGACAACTTGCAAGCTTTCTCAAGTTCACTACTAACAAACCTTAAAGCCTCTAACTCTTTTGAACCACCAAAGCGATCCTGGCAATTTACACAAAATGTTCCTCTAAACCTAGTACAACCCCGTAATGAATCAAGTTCATCCTCCATGGCAGCATTGGTACGTTGCAGAGCTTCATACTGTTCATTCGCAGCTCTCAGTGAATCAACTTCATCCTCCATGGCAGCATTGGTACGTTGCAGAGCTTCATACTGTTCATTCACAGCTCGCAATGAATCAAGTTCATCCTCCATGGCAGCATTAGTACGTTGCAGAGTTTCATACTGTTCATTCAAAGCTCTCAATGAATCAAGTTCATCCTCCATGGCAGCATTAGTACGTTGCAGAGCTTCATACTGTTCATTCACAGCTCGCAATGAATCAAGTTCTTCCTCCATGGCAGCATTAGTACGTTGCAGAGCTTCATACTGTTCATTCAAAGCTCGCAATGAATCAAGTTCTTCCTCCATGGCAGCATTGGTACGTTGCAGAGTTTCATACTGTTCATTCAAAGCTCGCAATGAATCAAGTTCTTCCTCCATGGCAGCATTGGTACGTTGCAGAGTTTCATACTGTTCGTTCAAAGCTCGCAATGAATCAAGTTCATCCTCCATGGCAGCATTAGTACGTTGCAGAGTTTCATACTGTTCATTCAAAGCTCGCAATGAATCAAGTTCATCCTCCATGGCAGCATTAGTACGTTGCAGAGTTTCATACTGTTCATTCACAGCTCGCAATGAATCAAGTTCATCTTCCATGGCAGCATTAGTACGTTGCAGAGTTTCATACTGTTCATTCAAAGCTCGCAATGAATCAAGTTCATCCTCCATGGCAGCATTAGTACGTTGCAGAGTTTCATACTGTTCGTTCAAAGCTCGCAATGAATCAAGTTCATCCTCCATGGCAGCATTGGTACGTTGCAGAGTTTCATACTGTTTATTCACAGCTCGCAATGAATCAAGTTCATCTTCCATGGCAGCATTAGTACGTTGCAGAGTTTCATACTGTTCGTTCAAAGCTCGCAATGAATCAAGTTCATCCTCCATGGCAGCATTGGTACGTTGCAGAGTTTCATACTGTTTATTCACAGCTCGCAATGAATCAAGTTCATCTTCCATGGCAGCATTAGTACGTTGCAGAGCTTCATACTGTTCATTCACAGCTCGCAATGAATCAAGTTCATCCTCCATGGCAGCATTAGTACGTTGCAGAGCTTCATACTGTTCATTCACAGCTCGCAATGAATCAAGTTCATCCTCCATGGCAGCATTAGTACGTTGCAGAGCTTCATACTGTTCATTCAAAGCTCGCAATGAATCAAGTTCTTCCTCCATGGCAGCATTAGTACGTTGCAGAGCTTCATACTGTTCATTCACAGCTCGCAATGAATCAAGTTCATCCTCCATGGCAGCATTGGTACGTTGCAGAGCTTCATACTGTTCATTCACAGCTCGTAATGCATCAAGTTCATCCTCCATGGCAGCATTGGTACGTTGCAGAGTTTCATACTGTTCATTCAAAGCTCTCAATGAATCAAGTTCATCCTCCATGGCAGCATTAGTACGTTGCAGAGCTTCATACTGTTCATTCACAGCTCGCAGTGAATCAAGTTCTTCCTCCATGGCAGCATTAGTACGTTGCAGAGCTTCATACTGTTCATTCACAGCTCGCAATGAATCAAGTTCATCCTCCATGGCAGCATTGGTACGTTGCAGAGTTTCATACTGTTCATTCACAGCTCGCAATGAATCAAGTTCTTCCTCCATGGCAGCATTAGTACGTTGCAGAGCTTCATACTGTTCATTCACAGCTCGCAATGAATCAAGTTCATCCTCCATGGCAGCATTAGTACGTTGCAGAGCTTCATACTGTTCATTCAAAGCTCGCAATGAATCAAGTTCATCCTCCATGGCAGCATTAGTACGTTGCAGAGCTTCATACTGTTCATTCACAGCTCGTAATGAATCAAGTTCTTCCTCCATGGCAGCATTGGTACGTTGCAGAGCTTCATACTGTTCATTCACAGCTCGCAATGAATCAAGTTCATCCTCCATGGCAGCATTAGTACGTTGCAGAGCTTCATACTGTTCATTCACAGCTCGCAGTGAATCAAGTTCTTCCTCCATGGCAGCATTGGTACGTTGCAGAGCTTCATACTGTTCATTCACAGCTCGCAATGAATCAAGTTCATCCTCCATGGCAGCATTAGTACGTTGCAGAGCTTCATACTGTTCATTCACAGCTCGCAATGAATCAAGTTCATCCTCCATGGCAGCATTAGTACGTTGCAGAGCTTCATACTGTTCATTCACAGCTCGCAATGAATCAAGTTCATCCTCCATGGCAGCATTGGTACGTTGCAGAGCTTCATACTGTTCATTCACAGCTCTCAATGAATCAAGTTCATCCTCCATGGCAGCATTGGTACGTTGCAGAGCTTCATACTGTTCATTCACAGCTCGCAATGAATCAAGTTCATCCTCCATGGCAGCATTAGTACGTTGCAGAGCTTCATACTGTTCATTCACAGCTCGCAATGAATCAAGTTCATCCTCCATGGCAGCATTAGTACGTTGCAGAGCTTCATACTGTTCATTCACAGCTCGCAATGAATCAAGTTCATCCTCCATGGCAGCATTGGTACGTTGCAGAGCTTCATACTGTTCATTCACAGCTCGCAATGAATCAAGTTCATCCTCCATGGCAGCATTGGTACGTTGCAGAGTTTCATACTGTTCATTCAAAGCTCGCAATGAATCAAGTTCATCCTCCATGGCAGCATTAGTACGTTGCAGAGCTTCATACTGTTCATTCACAGCTCGCAATGAATCAAGTTCATCCTCCATGGCAGCATTGGTACGTTGCAGAGCTTCATACTGTTCATTCACAGCTCGCAATGAATCAAGTTCATCCTCCATGGCAGCATTGGTACGTTGCAGAGCTTCATACTGTTCATTCACAGCTCGCAATGAATCAAGTTCATCCTCCATGGCAGCATTGGTACGTTGCAGAGTTTCATACTGTTCATTCAAAGCTCGCAATGAATCAAGTTCATCCTCCATGGCAGCATTAGTACGTTGCAGAGCTTCATACTGTTCATTCACAGCTCGCAATGAATCAAGTTCATCCTCCATGGCAGCATTGGTACGTTGCAGAGTTTCATACTGTTCATTCACAGCTCGCAATGAATCAAGTTCTTCCTCCATGGCAGCATTGGTACGTTGAAGAGTTTCATACTGTTCATTCAAAGCTCTCAATGAATCAAGTTCATCCTCCATAGCAGCATTGGTACGTTGAAGAGTTTCATACTGTTCATTCAAAGCTCGTAATGAATCAAGTTCTTCCTCCATGGCAGCATTAGTACGTTGTAGAGCTTCATACTGTTCATTCAAAGCTCGCAATGAATCAAGTTCTTCCTCCATGGCAGCATTGGTACGTTGCAGAGTTTCATACTGTTCATTCGCAGCTCTCAGTGAATCAAGTTCTTCCTCCATGGCAGCATTAGTACGTTGTAGAGCTTCATACTGTTCATTCACAGCTCGTAGTGAATCAAGTTCATCCTCCATGGCAGCATTAGTACGTTGCAGAGTTTCATACTGTTCATTCAAAGCTCGCAATGAATCAAGTTCTTCCTCCATGGCAGCATTAGTACGTTGCAGAGCTTCATACTGTTCATTCACAGCTCGCAATGAATCAAGTTCATCCTCCATGGCAGCATTAGTACGTTGCAGAGCTTCATACTGTTCATTCACAGCTCGCAATGAATCAAGTTCATCCTCCATGGCAGCATTAGTACGTTGCAGAGCTTCATACTGTTCATTCAAAGCTCTCAATGAATCAAGTTCATCCTCCATGGCAGCATTGGTACGTTGCAGAGCTTCATACTGTTCATTCACAGCTCGCAATGAATCAAGTTCATCCTCCATGGCAGCATTGGTACGTTGCAGAGCTTCATACTGTTCATTCACAGCTCGCAATGAATCAAGTTCATCCTCCATGGCAGCATTAGTACGTTGCAGAGTTTCATACTGTTCATTCAAAGCTCGCAATGAATCAAGTTCATCCTCCATGGCAGCATTGGTACGTTGCAGAGCTTCATACTGTTCATTCACAGCTCGCAATGAATCAAGTTCATCCTCCATGGCAGCATTAGTACGTTGCAGAGTTTCATACTGTTCATTCAAAGCTCGCAATGAATCAAGTTCATCCTCCATGGCAGCATTAGTACGTTGCAGAGTTTCATACTGTTCATTCACAGCTCGCAATGAATCAAGTTCATCTTCCATGGCAGCATTAGTACGTTGCAGAGTTTCATACTGTTCATTCAAAGCTCTCAATGAATCAAGTTCATCCTCCATGGCAGCATTGGTACGTTGCAGAGCTTCATACTGTTTATTCACAGCTCGCAATGAATCAAGTTCATCTTCCATGGCAGCATTAGTACGTTGCAGAGCTTCATACTGTTCATTCAAAGCTCGCAATGAATCGAGTTCTTCCTCCATGGCAGCATTGGTACGTTGCAGAGTTTCATACTGTTCATTCAAAGCTCTCAATGAATCAAGTTCATCTTCCATGGCAGCATTTAAATGCCGAAGTTCCTCAAGCTCCTCATTCACGGCCTTCTCTTCTTTAGATTGCTCTCTTATACCCTCATCAAGTTTCTCAAGTCGGCTGAGATGTCGTTGAAGTGTTGATTCTTCTGTGGTTTCATGAGCTCCGCCAGCGGTGCCGCTATTGTTAGCAGGCTTTTTATACTCCTCCATGACGCAATTGATTATTTCCCTTGATTTCTCCTTGATAAATTCGCAACGATATTCTGCCACTTCCTTGAGTCGTTCAATCTCCTTTAACTTCCTCTCTAGGTTGAGAATCTGCCCGGTCATTGTACCTATAACGTTCCCACTTTCATTGCATTCCCTCTTAAATTCCCTATAGACGTTCAAGATATCTGGATCCTCAGCAACAACATCTCGCAATGAATCAAGTTCTTCCTCCATGGCAGCATTAGTACGTTGCAGAGTTTCATACTGTTCGTTCAAAGCTCGCAGTGAATCAAGTTCTTCCTCCATGGCAGCATTAGTACGTTGCAGAGTTTCATACTGTTCATTCACAGCTCGCAATGAATCAAGTTCATCTTCCATGGCAGCATTAGTACGTTGCAGAGTTTCATACTGTTCGTTCAAAGCTCGCAGTGAATCAAGTTCTTCCTCCATGGCAGCATTAGTACGTTGCAGAGTTTCATACTGTTCGTTCAAAGCTCGCAATGAATCAAGTTCATCTTCCATGGCAGCATTGGTACGTTGCAGAGTTTCATACTGTTCGTTCAAAGCTCGCAATGAATCAAGTTCATCTTCCATGGCAGCATTAGTACGTTGCAGAGTTTCATACTGTTCGTTCAAAGCTCGCAATGAATCAAGTTCATCTTCCATGGCAGCATTAGTACGTTGCAGAGCTTCATACTGTTCATTCAAAGCTCGCAATGAATCGAGTTCTTCGTCCATGGCAGCATTGGTACGTTGCAGAGTTTCATACTGTTTGTTCACAGCTCGCAATGAATCAAGTTCATCTTCCATGGCAGCATTAGTACGTTGCAGAGTTTCATACTGTTCGTTCAAAGCTCGCAATGAATCAAGTTCATCTTCCATGGCAGCATTGGTACGTTGCAGAGTTTCATACTGTTCGTTCAAAGCTCGCAATGAATCAAGTTCATCTTCCATGGCAGCATTAGTACGTTGCAGAGTTTCATACTGTTCGTTCAAAGCTCGCAATGAATCAAGTTCATCTTCCATGGCAGCATTAGTACGTTGCAGAGCTTCATACTGTTCATTCAAAGCTCGCAATGAATCAAGTTCATCTTCCATGGCAGCATTAGTACGTTGCAGAGTTTCATACTGTTCGTTCAAAGCTCGCAATGAATCAAGTTCATCTTCCATGGCAGCATTAGTACGTTGCAGAGTTTCATACTGTTCATTCACAGCTCGCAATGAATCAAGTTCATCCTCCATGGCAGCATTAGTACGTTGCAGAGTTTCATACTGTTCATTCACAGCTCGTAGTGAATCAAGTTCATCCTCCATGGCAGCATTGGTACGTTGCAGAGCTTCATACTGTTCATTCAAAGCTCTCAATGAATCAAGTTCATCCTCCATGGCAGCATTAGTACGTTGCAGAGCTTCATACTGTTCATTCGCAGCTCGCAGTGAATCAAGTTCATCCTCCATGGCAGCATTAGTACGTTGCAGAGCTTCATACTGTTCATTCACAGCTCTCAGTGAATCAAGTTCATCCTCCATGGCAGCATTAGTACGTTGCAGAGCTTCATACTGTTCATTCGCAGCTCTCAGTGAATCAAGTTCATCCTCCATGGCAGCATTAGTACGTTGCAGAGCTTCATACTGTTCATTCGCAGCTCTCAGTGAATCAAGTTCATCCTCCATGGCAGCATTAGTACGTTGCAGAGCTTCATACTGTTCATTCGCAGCTCTCAGTGAATCAAGTTCATCCTCCATGGCAGCATTAGTACGTTGCAGAGCTTCATACTGTTCATTCACAGCTCTCAGTGAATCAAGTTCATCCTCCATGGCAGCATTAGTACGTTGCAGAGCTTCATACTGTTCATTCGCAGCTCTCAGTGAATCAAGTTCATCCTCCATGGCAGCATTAGTACGTTGCAGAGCTTCATACTGTTCATTCGCAGCTCGCAGTGAATCAAGTTCATCCTCCATGGCAGCATTAGTACGTTGCAGAGCTTCATACTGTTCATTCACAGCTCTCAGTGAATCAAGTTCATCCTCCATGGCAGCATTAGTACGTTGCAGAGCTTCATACTGTTCATTCGCAGCTCTCAGTGAATCAAGTTCATCCTCCATGGCAGCATTAGTACGTTGCAGAGCTTCATACTGTTCATTCGCAGCTCTCAGTGAATCAAGTTCTTCCTCCATGGCAGCATTGGTACGTTGCAGAGCTTCATACTGTTCATTCGCAGCTTTCAGTGAATCAAGTTCTTCCTCCATGGCAGCATTGGTACGTTGCAGAGCTTCATACTGTTCATTCAAAGCTCGCAATGAATCAAGTTCATCCTTCATGGCAGCATTCGTCCGCAGCAGTCGTTGAGAGTGTCTCATCATAGCTGACGAGGACACAAGCTTCGAGTGCTCCGCCTCCATCCATCCTCGTAGCGCCATGTGGCGAAATAAATGGACTCAGTTTGATTCACCATGCTCCGGGGAACGACCTCTTACACCAGCACGCTTCCTTCAATCAACCTGTCCCCGGAAATATTATGAATGCGCAGAGGTTAAGCCCCGTTGGAAGTGGGAGTTTTCAGATGTCCAATAATAGCCTCTCCAGCAGCGTCCCGCACGGCCCTGGAGTTATGGGACACTCAATAAAACCAATGTTTCCACCTTCGGTTCGTCCTCCACCGCCATATGCAGC